>NC_137969.1:46939571-47019571 GCF_963924665.1 Micromys minutus | reverse complement strand
CTGGATCTGATCACCAACCCACTTACGCCTGGGCTGCTGTTCCCAGAAAGCCCCAATACTACATTGGCTATGGCTGAGTGGGCAAATGTACAAGAAGCTGAGGAAGCCCCCATGCTCCCTGTAGCCCCCCTGACTGTGGGGCACGGAGCCTGCCCCTACATTTTCCCAGCTTCTTCCCAGGAAGAAGCTAAGAGTCTACAGTCTGCAGAACTTGGGTGCACTTTGCAGCAGGGTAGTTCCGGCGGCTGCCTCTCACTAAGGCCTTTGTTAAGTTAAATGCCTAAATCCAGGTAGGAATGCGTCACGGTTGGGGCTCGGAACACTGGGAAGAGGCGTGGCCGGTGGGCGGGGCTTAATGTTAGAGGTAAGGCTTGGGCGGGGAGTGAACTTCCCTCCTGGAGCAGGTCTCTCCTTGCTCAGTAAGCCCTCCGTTTCCTGGCTGCATACAGCTTCTTTGAGCACTTTCTGTCTTTAAATCTATTCTGCATGTTATTGCACATTCCTTGGTGCCTTTTTTTTAAATCTATAATTTATGAAGGCAATCGTTCGATAGGGTCTCCAGTCTCGGACTGGAACCTCTAAAGTACTTCTCAGTAGGCAGCGAATCACTCCCCTTTGATTACCATGTGATTAGTTTGTTCAACTGACGGCCTTTCTCCGGCGAGGTCCTCGCGGTGTCTTCCTATGCACTTCTTAAGAATTTAAATGAGCCATTTTATTTCTCCCTCCAAGCCCGGAATCTACAAACCCGGCCCCACCCTTCGGCCTCCCCTTTTAGCGCGCCTAATAAACAGGAGCACAGTTTCCGAGGGCCCCCTCTAATGGGAATTTTTATGTTGTTTGTTGTGCTTCCCACAAGACCGAAGGCTGCTAAAGATTGAGAGACAGTGACATAAATGTCAGGGAAACGCCTCGGTAGTGTCAAGCCTAATTAGACGCTCGCACTTGGGAGACAACTAGAGAGCCCATAAAACTGCGCGCGCACCCTCTCTCAGCGCACGCCAGGAGCCCGGCAGATGGGGCAGGGCGGCCGAGAAGGCCCGGAACACAGAGCCCGGCGAGGGAGAACAGCTTCTCAGGGATGCTGAGCTACAGTTTAGTGCGCCCTCTTGTTCCCTGTAGGTCACTCTGGTCCTGGAAGTACCCACAGGCAACGCTTTTTTATTCATCAGGAGCTGTAGGCACAGTGCCTAGAGGCTGTGGACTTGTCAAAGGCCAGGAGGATGTTTGAGATGAAAAATAAATTTTTTGGCTGTAAATTGCAAAACAGAGACTGTTAAGGCAAAATGATAGTTGATATAATAATTAAAGCAGCAAATTATAAAAATTATTTTGCAGCAAAATTATGTGTGCATACACACACACACACATATGTGCTAACTGGGTATCTTTATCTGCCATGCTTACAACCAGATGAGTTTGAGGCCTCAGATGGATTTGGGTTCGGATGAACTGCATATACATAATAAGATGTGGGGGACAGAACTCGTCTGAGCATGGAGCCCTTTATGCGTTTGTGCATCCCTTGTGCAGGTCCCCTGAAGGTGGTTTTATACAATATTTTATAACACACCAGTACCTTGAGAACAACTTGTCGCATGATGTGAGGTGTGGAATTTTCCACCCCCAGCCTTATGTCAACATACGAAGTTTCAGACTTTGAAACAGTTTGGGTTTCAGAATTTTAAATTAGAAATGCTCATCCTGTGATGAGCACACATACATTTTAAAGATTAGTCTGATATAGAAGATGATTTTGAGAGTAGATGTGCCTGTAACCTTAAAGTGACCACGGCTAATGTTACAATGTGTTGTAATAATACAAGATGTCCACACTCTCTCGTGGGTTGATTGTAGAAAACATAGCACATAGCTAATATTGGCAATCCTTCCTCAGATGCCATGGGCATGGGCCAAGAGGGCAAGAAGCATTATCTTTAGAGCTACTAAAAGTAACTGAAGGAGATCTGAGTTAGCTGCAAAAAATAATTTACTTGTTCTTCCAGTACTATTTATTGAGGACCTATTGTATGCAATAATCTTGATAAAACAATGCGTAAAGGATACAGAAATCCTTGTTCTGGAGGGTCTTAGAGGTCCTGGGAACACCAATCTAATGAGGGTCACTAGGTTTACTCCGTCTGAAAGTTGAGAGAGAATGGTATATATGATCTGATTACAAAGCATGATCTCAAAGAATCCCTAAAATATTAACATAACATAAATACCTTTTAAAAGCAGATCAGACAGTGGTAGGTAAGCATTTTAATAGGGTGGCGTGAGAGGTGAGAACAGAGCTGCTTGGCTGTCAAGGAGCACAGTACAAGAGGGAGTGTGGGAGGTGGAGCTGGTTACCCGGTGCCCCGGTCTGCAGCCTGTGATCCTTTGCAGATGTGTACAGAGAAAGAAAAGGCCTGTTTTTGCCCAGAGGGAGATAATATACACATGGATGAGACAGTGTGTGAGAGAAGGCACGTTGTAAACTCTCAAGTGCAATGTGAATTATATGTCTTATTATGGACGTGACACATTCTGTTTATGTACCTGACAGACATGCTGAAGACATTGTGGAGAAAGCCATGCCGAATCATTTTCTATTCTCCTTTTTACCCAGATAGTTTTCTGCTAAGTTGAACCAGCTTGAACATAAATGTCCCAAATTCTTTTTGGTCACATGTTTGAATCCCACTGAGGGGTTGAGAAGAGTACTGCCTCAAAAATAGCATTCCTTCCACAAAGAATATTCAAAACATGGATCCAAGGCCCACTCGAATGCCCAGATTGCCCAAATCTAGTGGGCAGCTCCAGTAAATCTAAACAAGCCATCTGGTCAGTTTCCCTTCAGTACCTTAGCAAGTTTGTGTTTAGAAGAGTTTCAGCTCTGTGTTAACTCGTGATTCAAAATAAACCTAGGATGTAAATAAAATAATCATCATTCATCCCCATTTGACAGATGTGAATATTGAAACAAAGCAGACTTAAGAGGGCAGCACAAGGAATTGGTGACTGTGCATCATTTTTAAAAAGCACCTCAGTTTTTCTAGCATACATCAGAATTGCTTTCTTGGTGTCTCTTATCAACCCTCTGGCACCAGCCCACCTCAAACTAACCATCTTTCCAATGACAAGAATTAGTTTCCCTATGACTTTTCCTTTGACATTAATTTCCCAAGAACTTCTTCCCTGGACTCTGCCTGCCTTCTCTTGTCACGTACATACCTAAAAGCACAAAAACCTTAGGCACACACTACTCAAGGGCTTCCCTTCTAGCACTGCCAGGCTTAGCAAATAAAAAGAGGAGACGTTGTTAGATCTTAGTTTTATGTAGACAAACAAATCATTATTTAGTATAAATATGTCTCTGACAATATTTTGGTTGTAAGATTTCATTGGTTAAGGATGGGGAACTAGATCAATGGAACAGCAATTACCCAGCCTGCACAGGCCCTAGGCTCAGTCCCCAGCACTACAGAAGAAACAGTGTTTGTCAATCTGTCTGTTTGTCACTTTGCACAAAATGATTTGCACAAACGGAGTCCCTTTATAAGTCAAACGCCCCATATTCTTTCCGAGCCTCAGTGTAGTTAGTCCTCCTCACAGTCTGCTATCAAAGTGAGAAGTCTGAATTTACTCAACGTCAGAGACTCCGAGGGTAGAGAAACTAGAGGCAATGTTGACTCTAACTGCCAGGGGATCACACTTGGAATAATTAAGAGAAGACTCTTTACCTACATAAGTCACGGGAAACTCAGAGTCCTCAACTTTAGCTACTGTACTCAGCCTTCCTCCCTGAGTTGGTGACTATGGTCGTTTCTTAGCTTCAATCTTGGTGCTACCATGCCCCTGGTTCCTACACCTTTGTGAATTTTCCCACAACTGAACAGATGGCAACTTTGTAGCCCATGATAAACTCAGTCCTTATTTGTAGACAGAAGAAATAGCAAAATGCAAGGCAGAAGTCCGATATCCAATACTGAGCTCAAAGTGAATAAAAATGAAGTCCCCCCCACACACACCGAAGGAAGGAAGGAAGGAAGGAAGGAAGGAAGGAAGGAAGGAAGGAAGGCAGATTTAAACTAACATTCCTTTCTTTATGGAGTGGAAACTTGTAAAGGAGAAACAAACACCTCAAAAGATGAAGTGTTGACCAAGCAAATGCAAGCTTCCCCCTTCACCTGAGAGAAGCCTTTCCCAGCCCATCTTAACAGTAAAGATAGGAGCTAGTCTCCAAGGAACAGAGGCACCCCCAACAGCATAGTCTACACTGCTCCACATTCCAAAGAGGACCAGAAGTAACTGAATGGAACAGGATCCTTCCAGAGGGTTATCCCATCAAAACCGGAAGCAGGGGTTTTCTGTGTCTTGGGGGGGGGCTGTTTGTTTGTTTGTTTGTTTGATACTAGGTTTGTAAATGAGGAGGAGAACATTTGATTTTTTCACTGCTGGTATTTAGCTAATTACAGTTAGTGTCATATACTTACAAGGTCTACCATTACCCATTGAAGAAATGGGGAAGGGAGAAAGGCAGGAGACTCTGGGAATCAATTTGGGGACCTTAGGATAGGAGGGCAGGTCTAGGGATGATGCCTAGTCACCCAGCCTTTTATTAATGTATTTCTTTATTTATTTATTGGTAAGACAACTGAAAATGTGAGCTAAGCCCTTTCAGGCAGAGAACAAGCTAGGCACCAGGGTGAGCATGGCCTCAGGCAAAGACAGTCTGCGCACAGGATGAAAACCCACACTGGCTCTGCAAGCTTGGGCCAGCCTCTTTCCACAGGTCACCTGGATGCGCTGGCCCTCAGGGATCAGAGTCCAGATGGGAAGGCAGACACTGAGAGACAATTAGCCCACTGTGTGGTAAGCAAGCAGAATGGCCAGTTGGCCAAATGCAGGCACACAGAATCTCAGCAAAACCGCAGCAGTAATGGCAGAGAGGGAACAACAGGGGAGAGAAACAGAAACACAGAGACAGAATTGAATCATTTTGACTTGGACTATTTCTCCAAAAAATGCAAAAGGAGGCAAATCTAAGTCTTGTTGAATTTCTTCAGATTATATGGCTGAAAACATGAATTCCAGAGCAATTATGCAATATCTGCTGTTTAACCAATTCCATCACTTTGGAAAAGTTAGTGTGCCTTCCAGAGCCTTGACCTTCTCATCTGTATAATGGGAATTGGATATTGTGCAATTATTGCTTTAAAAATGTGAATTTCAACAAACCTAAGTGAATTTCACCAGACCCTGGAACATAGTAAATAATCAAGTGACAGCTATTATTTCTGCTACATGTCGATGTGGACATTATTTCATTTGCTTATTCTACTTTTGAAGGTGCGCAGGTGCCGTGCTGTGGATATGAAGGGGAGCAACAACTTGAATCCCAAGAATCAAACTCAAGTTCTCAGACCTGGGCTCAAGTGTCATTACCCACTAAGCCATCTTGCTGTCCCCAGAAAATGTTTTTATTTTAGATTGCAGATAGAAAGAGCAACCCCTTTAATTCAGGCTTGGAGTCTCTAAACCTCTTACTGCTACCCTTCTTAAGGTCTATGGGAGAAGAATGTCTGAGCCAGTGTAGCAAGATGCCCCTAGAGGAGGCTCATGCAGACTGCAAGAGGGAGCTCAGGAGAGGCTCCCCGGGGGAGCCTCTTAAGTCAGCACAGAAACACTGTCCAGCTCAGGGCAGGAGAGGAAACAAACTGACAGAGGATGAGGGTGGAGCCACAGTAAGAAAGGCCGTACATGACCAGGACGGAAGTGCTACATAAAGCCAGAGGCAGGAACTCCAGACCGGATCCAAGCAGCAGCCTCTCTATGAAGGCCTCTCTCCAGCCTCCATGCGGGTCTCCCTGATGGTGGGCGCTGGCAGCATTCAGAATCTGCTGGATTGTGAAGGCGTGTGGAATTTTACTTCCTCCTCCTCGGCTGGCCTGAGTCACTGCAGAGTTGGTGATACCAAACGTTGAAAATGACCCACAGGAAGAGGAGCTGGGCAAACTTGAGAAGCCTGGAAAGGAGCTATGACCATGGCTCCATGCAAACTCCTCTACCTTCATGATTTGCGTCTGTCAGAGCTACGTATAACCTATAGCAGGAAACAACTAAAACCCGGGCACGGTCCCTTACACAGAACATGTGCCACTCCACACGGCTCGTGTTGTTTCTGTGAAAGGAAAAACACGGATGGCAAGTGTTCTCCTTGCTGAGCACCTTCCACAGGTCAGCTCAACACTCCAGAATCCTGAAAGATTTCTCTCAGCAACCCAGCTAAGGACACTGAGGGTCTGAGCTAAAGATTCAGCAACGTGGCCAGTGTCTCACAGCTAGTACACAGCGAATCCACATGCTCTTGCGTCTCCTCTGAGAAGTGAAGAAACTTAGGGCTTAAATGGGACAAAAATCATGCACAAGGTGGCAGAGCCAGGAGGTCGTGAAGCCAACTCCAGCACCAAACAGGCGGCCTCAGGTACCTAGTGCTCTCTGCACAGCTGTGGAGTCAGGTTTAGTAATATGTTATTTGCAAAGGGCAAGAATGAGAAGATTATAGGGTAGAGTCAATGGCAGCCATACTCAAACGTACCTGCAAGGAAGAGCTACTTATTTTCTAGCAACACCTGCTCTGCTATAGAGGTTGAGCGCTGTGTGGGGCTTTATCAGCAGGGACAGAAAAGCCCCAGAGACCTTCATGGCCTTCTGGAGGGACCTTCGGTATGGGAGCTTATTGTTGTTTGGTACATAAAGATAGCTGAAGTTGTGTTTCTGTTAGGACAGCCAAGTAGCTATGAATGGCAGGCACCATGCAAGCATCCAGCACCCGGTGGTGAGCAAAGCAGACTTGGAACTCAGACCTCGGTGCCCAGAAGCTTATGCCCAGTATTGGGTATGGGCAACGCTACCTGAAAGCTCCCTACTAAGGAATAGACATATGAGGTTCTGATTGAATCCTGTGGATGGAAAAGATGCCATCATTCTGGCCATTGGTGAGCCTGGATGTTGGTTAGGTGGGGTTTCTCTATGCCTCTCTGGCTGGGGTACAGAAATGCAACAGAGGGGGAAAAAATAAAGGATTCCTTGCACAAATCTCAGCTCCCCTAAAGCTACAAAATTCACCCACACGCACAACAGATATTTACCGGGGTTGATATTGTCCATATACCATTAGTGACAGGAAGTGTAGCCCAAGCCTCACGAAGCTTGGTGTCCAAACCCTATGCCCTACTCCATGGGATAGAATAGATAGAGGGTGAGTTTTTTCCGGCTCCTTCCTGCCCTGAGATCTTCAGTTTCTTTTCCAGGGCTGGGGCAGGAGCCGCTCCATAAATGCAGCTGTGAAATATGCCAAAGCCCGAGTTCTCAGGCTGCCCAGGGTCCCGTTCAAGGGAAGCCAGAGAGTCTCCGAGTCTCATTCTAACCAGGCAGAGAAGGAAGTGCGTAGATTTCCCAAGCACAGAGATATCCCAGAAAGGCTGGCTACAGTGGGGATTAAGAAAATCGAGGCAAAGAGGTATAGCTTCCAGTTACTCAGTCTCGGAGAATCTGATTGTTTATTCTGTACCTTTTCAATTAATTAGAGACAGAAAATGGAAGTCCAGCTCCCCTACTCCCTTACTACTTTTGCAAATAATTTTCATTCTTTGACTTCTTTTCCACCTCCACGAAGGCTGAAGCAAGGTCTCCATCCTCCGAGACATCTATTCACTGTCCACTCCCAGAGAACGGACTGAGTGAGAGGCTGGGTGGGGGGTGGGGCGTGGGTAATAATTTCTTTTCCTTTTTATCTTTCTCATGCCATTCAGTGCCAACATGAGCCTGATGTTTCATTTCCAGATGAAACTCTGCCCTCACCAGAACAAAATATTTGCCAAAGGGTCTTAATAAACTGAGAACGTGAATTTGAAAACCTCCTGTGTGGGAAGATGGAGGCTTGGCGAGGAGAAGAAATGACACACAACCTGAAGTCCAGCAGGCAGTGGCTCTGGCTCTCCAGAAAAGATGAAGAAAGGGCTCCAGCAGGTTGGGGGCTAGAACCAGCCCTGCCTTGCTCTCAGTGTGGTGTGGGAACTAGGAATCTGAGCTTCCCTCACTCAGTCCCTTTGTTAGCTGTTGCAGGGGTCCCCAAAACATCCCCTAGTCCCAGAGCCCAGCAAGAAGTACTTCTCCAGGACCAGAGACTCCAGGAAATGGCCACTGGCGTTATTTCAAAGGTGACCACTGCCAGAGTGACATTCACATTAACAGCCAAGTCTCACCACAACTGCCACTTTTAAAACTCAAGGTGTTACTCAGCCCCACCTTCAATGCCACCCAAATCGACAAGAGGAGACAACGTGAAAGTTACAGACTCTTCTAAGACTGCAGATTATAAGTCACTGGGCAGATATAATTACAGGAATTGCTCTCCCTAGAAGAAGTGATAGTTATTTCAGCGATTCTGACCCTTCGCAGGAATCTTGCCCCCCCCCCCCCAACACACACACACTTTCTTCTCCTTACCCCCAAAGGGCTTTTCTAACTGAAAGTAAAGCTAAGCCAAGGCCTCATACTCTCGGCCAGCTGCCAGGAAAAGTGTAAATTTTCGTGAGCTTGGCCTGTTTTGCCAGAAGTCTGTGATGTGTCTGGACATGAACGGTTGTTCCCTTTCTGTGAGGCCAGGCTGGAGCGCCAGGGAGTTCTAGAAGCAGCACGCCACAGGAAAGAGAGAGAATGACCAGGCAAATGGGCAAACACAGCCTCTCAGTCTCCCTGTGGGCCTTATGGGGAAAATATGCCCATTTCCTTAAGACTCAGTATTCCAATTGTGTGCTAACAAAAACAAACTCCCCCACCCCCCCACACACACACACCTCCTGAGACTTCACCTTTCCTAATGGAAACTAAGCCACTTAAGACTTGGGTCAGAAGGGGGTGGGGTGTCTTAAGCACTGGCTTAGCTAACTGGATTTAACCCTTAGTAGACCTGCAAGCTGGGCAGAGATGAATGCAAAATGATATTCTGAAGGAAGTGGAAAAAAAATTTTAAAGATGTCCAATGAAGATAAGCAAGGTCAGGACATTATTAATCGATCTCCCAAAAACTGATGGAAACAACCTTGCTGCTCTAGAGTAGGTGGACTTAATTAAGAGTTGGTGTCAAGCAGCCCCATGGAAGTCTCCTGCAGTTTGTGTTTTCTGCTGCTCACAATACTATACATTGAGTTTCACTGACTGCTAAAAGGCCTGTGGTCTGTCTCCACGTTCTTGAGCTTTTGTTTCATCCTCACTGAAGAGGGCAATAAACTTTAATGTGGAACATGCCGTTATTTGGGGACCAGGTGTAGCTAGCGTGGCACCTCTGTGAGGAAAGAGAAGCCAAAGAGAGAGTAGGTCTCCAAGTAATTGGAAAACAGTGCTAGGCCTCACTGGAGCCTTGTCACCTCCTGCCCCGTGGAAAGCAGGAGAAGGATGCAAATCTGGAGACCTGACCTTGCACACCAGAGGAGAGGGGCGACAGACAACCACCGCTGAAGACACGGGGGTGTCTAGAATGGGGCCGGGGGAGCTGGAGAGAAGGCTGAGGGGAGACAGGCCATCCAGGGTCCAGGTGTGTCTCTAATCCGCAGACGATATAAATGAGATATCAGTCTGTTCAGCTCACAGACCACCACCGCCGGTGCCCCAGCTATTGTTGCTAAGGTGAAGCCTTTTGTAATTGGAATGGGGGCCTTGCTATATATCTTTCCCATCAGTTAGACTGTAGATATGATATGAAGGTTTTCTAGGGTAGAAATGTAGTCAAAGCATAAGGAGCTTTGCAGTTTTAAAATGTAGAACTCCAGGAGAAGTTGCTGAGACCAGAAAGCAACTAAGGTAAAGAGGGAGGAAGGGCACTATCCTCCTGACAAGCCCATCCCAGTGACTTATGGTTCCCACCCCATGGTCAGAGGATTAGAAATGGGCAGATAAGGTACAGCAAGATAAACGAACAGCCAGAGAATGGGAGAGGCCAAGGGAGAAGAGAGGGAAATGAAGTCAAGGAAAAATGTCAGCCAAGGGTCTGGCTGGAGAGAGAGTCAGATTGTATGTTTGAAATCACTCTGCTGTGTATGAAAAGGAAAGTAGAAAAGATAGATTAGCGACACACAGGTCTCCCTTGTTCTCCAGCAAAGAAGGTTCCAGAATAAACTATGTCACTGCTACCTTAGAATTCATTATGTAATTCTTAAAGACACAGCATATTTCTACCGTGAGAAAAAGGCACGTTTGTGTTGGGAGGTAAAAGGTACCCATGGTCTCTCAGGCTCAGGAGGAATCATTTCATTTCAAGGACAGTAGTAAAGTCAGAAAGAAAAAAAATATATATATATATATAATATACACGTATACACACACACACACACACACACACACATATATATCTCCACAGGACAGGAAATATTTGATGTCACTAATTCCTAATGACATAAAGCCTATCTTTAAATTATAGAATTTTAAAACTGTGTTTGTCATGCTTTTTGCTCAGTTTGTTTAATGGTGAAGTTGGGAGTCACCAGCACTTTCTCTGTTTATTTTTCAAATCCTACCTTAGTGACTGCTACTCTTGGTAACTTGTGGAGCCCACAAGTAATGCCAGGGCCCCTTTGCTGCCTCACACCAGGAAGGTCTGAGCCCTGCAAAATGCACCCAGCTGCCATGAGGTTATAGCTGGGCTGCCCCTGGTTGGGGACAGAACAAGCGAATGATCATCAGCCTTTATATAAAAAAAAAAAATAGGCTGGTATTCATTGCATACAGTGATGATCAAATATGTCATATCTTTGACTACATTTACCCCTGCAGCTTCACTGGGTTTTTGACAAAAAAGCTATATCTTAGCCAGTTATTATCACCATGACCAAAAGCAAGTTGGGTCATATTCAACTTATGCTTCCACATTTTAATCCATCACTGAAAACAGTCCAGACAGGAACTCAAGCCGGGCTGGACCCTGAAGGCAGGAGCTGATGCAGAGGCCGCGGACGGGTACTGCTTACTGACCTGCTCATTGTCCCTTGCTCAACCTGCTTTCTTCTAGAACCAAGGACGACCAGCCCAAGGATGACACTACGACAGGGCCACCCCACATCAACCACTAATCAAGAAAATGTCTCATTACTGTCAAATCTAATGGAGGCATTGTGTCAGTTGAAGGTCCCTCTTTTCCTGTGATTCTAGGGTGTGTCATATTGACATCAAACTAGCCATCACATGCTAGAAATACACACCATGGGGAAGCCATCCTCTTCAGCAAATAGTGCTGTAGATCCCTACTCCTTGCCTGGCTCAAAAATAAAGTCAAAATGGATTGATGACCATCTCTGTTTCTTAAAGGGCCAACATCACACCAAGAACCACCTTCTTTTCTTGCTGTCTTAAATAATCCTCACACTCCCATGGTCAGTGAGACTTCTGACACTTTACACAGAAGGAAGCCCAGGTCCTAGGCTGAGAACACACAGCTAAGTAGCTCGGCAAGTGCAGCGAGCAGCTGAGAACATCTCCTGCTACCGGGACAGTCGGGCTCAGAAGCTGAGATGGGTCCTGGTCGGTTACACAGAATGTTCAAAAGAGAAGCCGCACATTACAGAGCACAGGAGGGAAACCGGTTTTTCCGTCTTTGGGCCACTCTTACACCCCCAGCCATCTGCAGGGGTAGAACTTGATTTCATTAAACATGATATTTTCGTCAGATCTCTTATGCTTTCTTTGTTTTGTTTTCTCTTGCTTTCAATTAAAGGATTTTTTTTCCTCCCTCCCAGAAATTCTTTGGGGATTTGAAACCCACTTCAAGGAAGAGTTTTTAAAAGAGGAAATCTTACAGTATTAGTCACCATGAAGGGCGTGAAGACATGAACTGAGGTCAACACCATCTCCAGGAGTGGTCCCCAGCAAACTGCTCTCCGGCCCAGGCTCCAGGAGGGAAGCTGGCAAACTGGTTTCTTTTTCTAAAAATGCAATATTAGTAATTGGAAATAAAAAATAAACTCTCGAAATTAAAATCCAATTGTTACAACCAAAGAAAGAAATGGGCTGAGACTTCAAGTAAAAACCAAGATGCTCAGTCAGAGGGAAACGCTAGGCTATGAAGAAATTAAAATGCAAGCCGAAATAAAACTGAAATCACAGGAGAACAAATGTGACATGAGCCAGCAGACATGACCAGCAGGGAAGCTACCGTGACTGAGGGAGTGGGGACCAAGGCCAGCCAGGGTGGGGTGTACTTGAGTGTGTCTCCCAATCTTGAAATCAAAAAAAAAAAATGGTCACGTATGTGATGTCTGCCGTTTGTATATAGCTGTCCTGCTTGGCAGTTTTGATGACATGAGCTCCTCTTGTCACAGCCTTGAGTCACAAAGCCTCTTTTCCTACAGTAAGATGGCGATGGCATAGCAGTTCAACTTCCACACACATTTTCTTCTCACACCTGCCCACGTCGCGAAGGCTCTGCTCTACCGTGTGACCAGTCCGCTTTGCCGTTTGCATCAGGTAGGAGCCATGGAGGAACGGCAGTACTGAGGCCAGAGCCAGAACCACAGGCGAACCACTGAACCATTGAATGCCACCGCTCTGGCATGGCTGCCCTCTCTGCGCCTTTACAATTCGTGAGAAAACGCCAGCCGGACTTGCTATCTGCAGTCGCCTTCGGGGGTCTCTTCTTAACATTTCCTGTTCCATCATTCATAAACAAGTCCTAGCTTGCTTGGGGTAAGAAACTCCGAGGGGTTGTACTCTTCCGAGGTATTGCCAGGGTCCACGGCTGAGAACCTCCAGGAGTGTTAGCGGAGTGCAGAAAGCTGGCTGTCCTCTGCCAAGCCCAAGCTCTCGCCCAGGAACGAAACACATTCATATTCCTGGGGAAAAGAAGCCCAACTCTTCACCCTGAGGCAGTATCCACCCTCTCTACACCCTTCACAGGGCTCATTTTCATTTATTTTTCCTAAGGCACAATAAAAATTTTAAAAGCATTATTATTTGTGAGTTCAGCTTCCTGCTCTGGCAGTGTTCTTTGTTCTCCACACCCCAGATCGAAACCCTCCAGGCAGCATTCCCTTGCCTTTCAGCCCAAGGCCCCATCTCTCTGCCTTTCTGTGCACATAGCTCTGAGCCTCATATGCAGACACCTTGGGCATAACCTCAAAGGAACACTTCTTTAAGTGTTTCACATGTGGACATCTTGTCAACCTAAGGAGATTACAAATTTCTCCAAGCCTGGGACCTTGTCTCCTGTTAGTCTAGAAACTTCTGAAGTGCATAACACTTCACTGGGCATCACGCAAACATGTGTTAAAATGTCTGCAGGTGTCATCACCTACAAAATTCAAGAAGCATCAGCTACCCTCGAAGTCACATGCCCACTTGTCCTTCGGAGGGCCCCGCCAGCCCCTTACCACACAATTCAACCAAAAGGCTCTCTCTGGTCAAGCAGAATCCAAGTAAGAAGTCTATAATCCGATTTCCATGGGCAACAGGAGCCAGATCAGCCCCACATCTCCTTGTCCTGTATCCTCAAAGGCAAGCACACAAACCTGTCTTCCCTTTTCTGACGACAGACCCACAGTCCAATTTTCTAGAAAGATCCTTTTCTAGCACCCAGTGGTTAGGATGAGGAGCTCATCTCTCTGGCTACAGCGACTGTTCCATTACCCACAAGGATGATCGGTGCATCCTTCTGGTCACACTGATGGGCTCAGGGATACACTGGCAAAAGAGAGTCTCCTGTCATAAAGCTGTAAATGAAAGTCAGAAACTGCCTGTTCCCCTCTGGAAAAAGAGCTCATCCGAGATTAGAGCAAACAAACAGGAGAAACCTATGAGAACTGACACTAGCCCCCACGGCAGGCATCCTTTTTACTGTTCTACTGAAGACTGGGCTACAGAATACTTGAGTCTCCTCTTTTATTTAAATCAGGGTTCAATCGCCTTTCCCCCAAATGTCTTCTAAATACACACTCAGAAAAAAAAAAAAAAAAAAAAACACCTCTCAGGAGAGATATGTATGTAACTTAGTGCCAGGAATGAGTATAGAGGGGTCCATCTTTCAGGTAATATGGTGACAAGAACTGAGGCACAGATTGGGGTGGGACCTCTGGTGGCCAGGGATGGGCACAGAAAAGGCAGAGCAAGGAATGTACAGCTTTTATGTGTGGGACATGATTTGCAGCCATTGATGAGAGCTCTAAAAGAAACATGGCTCCACCCATGCTGGCCACAGGCCGATGGCTGAAGGGTCTCCCCAGATGTCTGGCCTCCCCACTCTGCTGGGCAGGTGGAGTGCAACCTTAGTAGAATTTACATACCATCTCAAAATGACAGCAAAGAAAGTGCAGTGTATTACCAGTCCAATCAGAAAGGACAAATCTAGAGGCTTTGGGGACCTCTCCAGCTCTGTCTCTGTCTCCTCACCTGGGTACAAGAGTGAGGTTGTGCCTGACTGCCTCCTTCCATCCAGGGATAGGGGACAGTGACAGCGGTGGGTACAGGTTCTCAGCATGCAGAGTGTGTGGAGCTTGCACACATGTGACCTGTCAATGTCCTCAGCACTCAAGCCAGATCAACACGCACAGACTGAGCGGGAAAAACTGAACTTTTTACCCAAATGCCCAAATGCCTGCTTTGCAGAGCTCAGGAGTGAGCCACGCCCATGGCAGCAGTGTGTGTGCTTTGGGCCTGCGCTATCTGCTCCGGACATAGAACTAGAGGATTTAGGAATCAGAAAATATTTGGGACATGCTGCACATACATTCTCACAATTAGTTTTCTTTGCCTAAAATTCAAATTTTAGGGTCATATTATTGACCCTACCTGGAGATCAAATTTATGAGTGTATTTCAAAGAAGGCCAAGTGTTCATTTACATGAGAAGTGTTAAACTCTGAAGGGCATAAAGGCGGAGAACAGGAGGAAGGAGTAGAAGGGAAGTGTGGTCCAGAGGCTCACAGGTCAGACACCATGCGTGATAAAGACATCTGAGAGGTCCACTGTACAACACAGTGCAGAGTTGGCAGAGCTGTGTCACACAGAAATATCCCTGTCATTGTGGTGCATGTCTTTAATCCCAGCCCTTGGGAGGCAGAGACAAACAGATCTCTGTGAAGCTAGCCAGGTCTACAGAGTGAGTTCCAGGACAGCCAGTGCTACGTTGTGAGGTCCTGTCGCAAAATAAGGTGGGGGAAGCAGAGCGTTCATTTGTCTCTATCACCAGAAATGGAGGTGATATGCAGAGGTGATGGCTAAAGTGTGTGATGACGCCTTCATGTATGTATGCATGATGTATGTGTGCTTACATTCACACACAACGTAAAGAGAGCATTAAGTACATAAAATCATATTAACTAACCTCATAGTTGTGTCTTTACCACAAGCATCTCCCTCCCAGCAGCTAGGGAATCTTCTCTGGAACTCCTCCTTCCCAGCCGCTTACACACCAGACCCATCCACTGCCTGGCTTTCCACTGTGGTGAACCTGCTCAGATTCCATCCTGAAGAACATTAGCTGCTGCAAGATCTCGACTTGTAACTGAGGAGAGGTCTCATGTGAGTATGAGCATACAATGCCACTGCTCCCTCTAACTGGACACCATCCTCTCTATGCACGGTACATGCTAGGGTCACTCACAGAACAGACGCTCATAAGCATCTGCAATGGTCCAGGCAGTGAGAAATCACACCAGGAGCTCCCACACTGCCCTCAAGGGAGACAAAGGCCCCATCTTCTCCCATCTCTCCTGCCCCCTCCCAGCTCTTTCACCCTCTTTCACATATCTTCACATAGCCGGTCCTGAGACCGAACAAGATGTTCATACTTTGGTCCAAATTGAACTAGGTCCCAGAGAACAAGCACAGTGCAAGGTTGGGACAGCACGAGTCGGCTCCACGAGTCCTCTTTTGTGGGCAGAGAGGGAAAGTCAGTGTCCTGAGGAAGGCCTGTGCTCTTTTACAATCCTCACAGACCGTCTGCACGGAGACTGCCGCTTGCTTCCACCTTGGGCACTGGCGCTCCGATTCTCTTTCACCGTAGAAGTGGACTCCTCAGAAGACATGAATAGGCACAGGAGAAAAGGATTCCAGGAGGCCTTTGCTAGGCCAATGAAGAGCAAATCAGAACATAGCAAGAGCAAGTCAGGTCTGCTCTGGATAAGATGACTTGACTCATCTCTCAGGAGTACGAGGGAATTCTCTAAGATGAGGGAAAGCCTAGGGCCTGACTTCTTCCACTGCTGCTAGAGTTTGATCAAGCTTTGAAGTCAAGAAGTTTAATGGTCCATGATGTGGCCTGACATCTTTGAAGCAAATAAACACAATTTTATGAGGTCCTTTGCACCCTTTCCTGTCTTTCTTTTTCATTTGAGAAATACGCCACTCCACCCTGAACATGAATCCCAAAGTCTTAGTGTTTTATAGACGATGATCAATATACCCCCCCAATGCCTGCATCTCCAAAATCACTTTCACTCCACATCATTAATTTGTGATTTTAAAAAAATGGTTTTTGTTGGCGTTGGCTAAATAGCTCAGTGAATTAAGGCTTATTACTAAGTTTGACAGCCAGAGTTCAACTCCTGGGACTCACAAGGTAGGAGAGAATCAACTCCCAAAGGCTACTTTGTGAGCTCCATACATGCACCAGGGTTGCATGTGCACACACATGAAAAATAAATGCATGTGTAATAAATAGATAAAGACTGGGTTTTTTCCCTATAGTTTTACTACTGTCTGTTTATGTCTTTTAGGTTGTCATTGCTTAAGAGGACCTGGGATCCTTACTGCAGCTCCAGCTCCTGACACCTAACCTAGCTCTGAGCTTGTCCCTAATACTTTAATTTTCTGACTTAGAATCCTCAGAGCTGCCTCGTATCTCTGGAGTTCCTATGTTTGTATCATTCCTGAAATCATTCGTTACTGGAGTGAATCCCTAAATGAAAGGGCCAGTAAAATTGTTTCCTTCAAATATGGCACATTCAATCAACTCTCATCACCATTTCCATGGTAAAACTCCACTTGCCACTCAACATAGAGATCAGGCAGGTTTGAGAAAACCCGTGTTTCCGACCTGAGCCCACAGTGACTTCCATTTCCAAATCCTGCTCCCAAGAACACTTTCTCCCTGTCAGCTCAACACCGACTGCAAATCACCCTGTGATCCCTGTGGAGAACAAACATGACACACAAATAAATTTTAGTGTCCTATGCTCCAGATTACAACTGAAAATACACTGCTAGTCGGAAAAAAAATTGATGTATCACACAAATATATAGTTTGTATGTGTACGTGTGATGCTACATGTATGATACAATCCATCGACAATCTTAGATATAATATGGTAATTTGCAAAATAAAACACAAATGTCTAAATACTTTAGACATGAAAGACCAAACTATTAAAGATTTGACTTAGCTCATGTGGAGTCATGCCTGTAACCCCAGCACTTGGGAACAGAGGGTGAAGGGTTAGGTCTAGTCTGAGCTTCATGGGAGGAGCATGTTTTGCACAGAAAACAAAGCAACAAGAACAAGAAAACCAAGCCATTCAAAGTCTACTGCATTCATCTGTATCCATGTACAGTCACATCCGCTCAGTCCTCAGCATGGGGCTTATGCTACAGCTCTGGTGACCAGCCCGGTCTTATTAACTACACAAGAGGGACAGAGCAAAGCTTCGGACTACTTACCCGTGCACCTGGAGTGTGCCATGGCGATGGTTCACAGTTCCGCAGGTGATGTGACTGGCACACAGGTCGGGAACTGAGTCTTCCCGTACCAGACTTCCCAGGAGACACCTGTCAGACCATTTCACTAGAGACGGTGCCCTCCCTCTGCCTTTGGTGCAGTGTAAGGCTGATTGCTTAGGCAGAAATTGGTCCAGTCACCATGATATGAAAAATGAAGGATTGTTCTGTCTATAAAAGGACTTCAAGACATTTGAATCGGGAAACCAATTAAGTTTATTTTTCTGTTTTTTTTTTTTTTTCCTGGTATTTTCAGCTATGACTATATGTAGAGTTGTGAGTTTTGGGAAGACTTGCGAAAACAATAGCCTCATTAACCCTAAAAAGTTTGCTACCAGAAAGGATTGTAACCAGAGTTTTTATGTCAAAGGTTAAAGTTCACAGATGCCGGCTTTGTTGGTGCAAGCTGAGCACTCTTGACCCTTCACATTTCCTGAGAACTCTAAGTCCTTAGTGCCCAAGCCCCCTAGGAGAAGGAATTGGTAGGTTGGACTACCACAGCCAGACAGCATCCGCCCTTCACAAGTCAATGGCACCCTTCCCCCCTCACCCCCCAGCCAGGCAGATCTTCCATCCTCAGCTTTGTCCCCCAGTCTCTCAGGCCAGGGTTGGCTCAGGAAGAGTAACCCCTCCCACTCCTCATCCTCACCCCACCCCCAGTCCTTTGGGCAGACATGACTGACAAGACCATTGGCGATGATGTCACAGAGGGGGCAGTGTGCCCTGTTAGACCATCTTTCACTCCAGTGGACTCGCCTTCACAGACAAATTGATTTGCAAAGGTCCAGGCTGCCAGCCCGGCCTGCTTTGCATACAGAACGCTCCCTGGTGACACAATAAAAAGTGGCCAGGCTCACAGAGGAGCACAGCAGGGTCTGGCCGGTTCAAAGTCCAAACTCCACACCCCCCTCACCTCAGTCTGGTTTGAAAGGTCACTGTGTGTCTGGGAAAATAGTCGCAGGATACAATCCTTTATTAAAGGTCACTATTTTTCAACGGCACTTAACACACACACACACAAATTGAGACTGGAGAAGGGGAAAAAAACTGGGGGACGAGCTGCATTGTATATTGTGCTTGCAAGATTTATGTCTTGTGGTCACCAGCAGTAAGCACGCATTGCTTCAGTGTTAAGGTTCGCATTAATCCACTGAGTCCTCACCTTCAAATGGGGGCAAATGGAGACTTTTGTGTCTCTCTTCTGTCCCTCCTACTTCTCCTCCTCTAGTTACATGTTGCTTAGCTGGGGGAGTAGCTGGGGGTGCATACAGCTCACCCTGGGTTGCTTTCTGTCACTCTGCCCAGCATTTGGACCCTAGCTCTGTGCTTGTCCTGCCTAAGCTGCAGAGTGCCTCTGTGCAGAGGCTGAGACCTGAAGAGATGGGAGTGAAGTCCCCTCTTCATACTGCCTGTAAACATTCAGGGACCTTGTCACAGCCACATACTTAATGCCATCAAGGTGTCCTTCCTGCACTCCCGTTATGTTGTGTATTTTAGCTGAAGAAATACTTCCAGTATGAGCAAAAGCAACGATTGTATTTCCCCCCAGTAACAGACAGTTCACACTGGGTTAACAATAGCATGCCCCACACCCATTCAAAAGAGATTATCAAAGAAGTCGCTGGAGCCCTTAGATTGATTTAGGCAGGAACTGTCAGAGGAAATATTTAGGGGGAACTCCATGTTTCTCAAGTAGCCAGGAAATATCTAATACCGAGGATTTTACTCTGCTCCTGAGCACATTTTTGCAAGGCTTTCCCGGTGATAGCTTTCTGAGCTATCAAAAGCACCTTAATTTTTTTTTCTGATTAAAACAACTGTGAAAATAGACATGTGTAACTGTGAAAAAGCCAAGCTTATTGTAATACTTTAAGCAAAACAAGGATAAAGGTTTTAAACACAGACTTGCCCAGAGAGAAATACCTAACCCGAGGAGAGCTAATTCTGTGTGTGCTTTTAATATTTTGGCACAAAGACTTTAATCCTCTGTCCATCCCGTTGGCAACTCATCTACAGTTGACTTGTTAAAAGAGAGTTCCTTTGTGATGTCGTCAGCCACCCTCCATAGTTATTGACTGGCTCTCATGAAAATGACAAGATCACAAAACAACAGGAGGGAGAAAAGCCCAGGAGGCAGCAGGCTCCTCACTGCAAAGGTATCAGAAGGGCACTGGCACCTAAAGGAGAAATGACAAAAAAACCGGAAGAACTGACACCACCTATGCACATAAAGTCACCTGTGTACATAAAGTCAATGTGTGACTCAGGAATATGCTAGAATGGAGCTCTCCATCCGACACACTCGGGGAGAATTCCACAATTCCATTCTCCCAATATTGAAGAAATAAAAGACTGAGACAAGGAGAGAAAACAGGAAAGGAGAAGAGGAGGGACAGCAAGAAAGAGAGGCTAGTGAGAGAAAAAATGCTTCCCATCTTTCCATCCAAAGCAGCGCTCTGCCTTCCTCGGCCTTCTGTAGGCTCCCATCCCCGTGGGAGATGACAGGGGAGGCTCTAGTTGCTCCTGTTCCCCATATAGAGACTGATGAACATTTCCTCCTCTCAGGAAGTCACTCTCCTGGACACACATGCCACCAGCTCTAAACTGCCAGGACAAGGAGTCTACAGGCCTTCTGAGATCCCAGCTGGAGCAGAATAGTCCGTACAAAGGCAACTTGATAATGCCAACATGCCTAGGTCTTAGTGAAGGAGACTTCGTATCCTCCACACCCAAGGACCTTCAGGTCAGTAACAGATTAGAGCTATACTGAGGGTTTGGGGACCACTGAGCTCTGGCTGCTTTCTCTCTCTCCTCTCTCTCTCCAGCCAGGTGACTCATGCTGTGCCCCTGGAGGATCAGCAAGGACACCACTTCCCTGAAGAGGCCCTATGGATAAAGGCCAAGGAAGAGCAGAGGCGTCCCTGCTTGCCAGCTGTGCTCAGAGGCTAAGCAAATCTCCTGAGGCAGTAGAGTGTATCCTGGTCCCTGGGCAACCCAGGATTCTGTCTACCTCAAATGAGATCCCTCTAGAAACACACGCTGGCCACAATCTCAGGGCCTGACCTTGCCTCCATCCCTGAGAGGTTCCTCATGTCACCCTCTCTGAACCACCCAGGGTGTGCTTTCAAGGAAGCTGTCACCCCTCACTCATAAGAAATACCTGGGCGTTTCCCCGAACTGTAGTCTCCCTATCATTTTCTTTGCAGACAAACAGGACAGGACTGGTCGACACAGAGACACAGAGACACAGAGACTTCCCACAGCAAGGAAACTTTAAGCTGGAAAACCAGTCTGTCCTCCAGCCTTGTGACTGAGGACATTTTGTTTTTTTTCGATTTCTGTTTTCCTATACCAAGGAGAAACATACCACTTGCTTTCTTACTATTGGAGCCGACAGCGGCCATCGTGTTAAGTGTGAGTGTGTATGAAGCTTCTGCAGACTGCACCAGGGGAGACACTGCTGCAGCCACTGCCTGTGAAGCACGAGGAAAGGGTCAGCGCCTTCTGCCTGTCTAGGTCTGTGTGTTCGAGGGCTGTCCTCAGGGTTGGAGTCTTGTCTATTCTGTTACCTGCCTTCCTCGGCACCTACTGCCGGGCTGGTTCACAGTCCCCGTTATTTCTAGCATTTTCTTTCCTTCTCCTCCATTGATGAAGAGAAAACTCAACTGAGTTGTAGAACAAGATGTTTTTTGTTCACCGGGTCTAGGGGAAGATAAGGTGTGTGTGTGTGTGTGTGTGTGTGTGTGTGTGTGTGTGTGTGTGTGTGTGTGCAAGGGCAGAGGTCTGTGTATATGTGCCCAAGTGGTGTTGAAGAATAGTATCTGAATGAGTGTTTTTCCCTCTTCCTTGCCTGAGCCACACACCTGAGCTCTGCTATAACAGGAATTACAATGGATTTGACAGCCTTCCGAGTAGAGTTCAGAAAGCAGATGTCACAGAAATTAGCAAGTTTTGTCAACAGCTCAGCTCCGAGGCAATGGGAGCCCAGGCCAGGACCGGAGGAGTTAACAGAATTGGAGGCTGGGGGCATATGCAAAGCATCAAATCCCTTAACTCCAGAAAAGATCTTTGATGGCTGTGATCAATAGATTCTCAGACCACACTGACATAACCTTGTCAGGCCTCAGCAAGGGTACAGTGGCTAAAAAAGGCGAGAGGAGGTGGATAGGTGGGAGGTGGGGCTTGAGACGAATGGGGGATAAAGATATCATGCCCTCCCCAACAGCCCCCAGTACCCCTCCTTCCACACCAGCCCCTCTTCAGCAGACATCACACAGCAAGTGACTGGTAATGGTTCTTTGGCCTCATATAGCTTTTAAAATCCTTCAGCTGAAGCGTCGCAGCTCCAGTTGCCAGCGAAGCTCGAGCACCCTTGAGACCCTGGTGCAGATAATCATCATCCACTCAGTGACAAGAAGCTGAGCGCCGCTTCGGTACCAAGGAGACCGAATGTGGCAGGGCACCAAGGTGCCATCTTCCACGCATCCAAGCAGCAGCTACAGCAGCTGCAACAGCACCACACAGGGCTGAGATGTGTTTGCAAGGAGTTGTGTGTGTTGGGGGGGCCTCCCCTCTTTATCTTCTTCTCCCTCCTTCCTCTCACCCTCCTCAGAGAATCCTCTTTCTGGAGAGGGATGCTGTTATCTCGGCTGCTCTTAGCATGCTTCCGTTACCCAGCACCTGCCGGACTAAATTGAACCCTGCAGTCAATACTGTCGGAAAGGAAAATGACTTTAATTTGTGTAAAAATGTAATCAAAAGGTGGGCGGGTGATTTTTCTTGCTTTCAGAGAAATGTGGGTTTGATTTATGATTTTATAAGAGAGCCAGCCAGTCAGAGGCTTCCTGGCTCCCTCACAGCGCCTCTCAGCTCCCTTCCTGCCACAGGAGCCACTGTCTCCTCAGCAGCAGGGCATTGTGCAGCCCTCATGCTATGGACGGCACAGTTGGTTTGGAGCAGGCCTGCCAGGCAGGCTGCTTGTGGGTGTTTACACCCACTGAAAGGTGGACAAGACTGTCTAGAAGTCCCAGAGTCTTTCCTGAAACACACACATCTTTCATAGCCAAGCAGCTAGGAACAGCAGTACCCGTCCGGATAGTTTATGCTCTCTTTCCACCTTAGGCCTTTGCTTTACATTTTCCACTCACAGGGGCCCTGGCAAACCGAAGATGCTCTAAACAAGGAATACTACATCTCCTGCCTGTGGTAAAAATAGCCCTCCAGACGTGCCAAAGAATTTTGTTTCCGTCGTATTTTTTCCATTTCATACCTTAACAAGGGGCAGTCCTCAGAGAAGGGCAGCTCTAGACAACTGTCCTTCACAAGCACACTTTGTCGAAGGCCGTGCCATCGGGCCTGACGCCCCACCCAGAAGCAACCTGATCTCATGAAGCAGTGGTCAGTGAGACACGCAACTGCAGCCTGGCAGGGAGGCTTGCAGAGGGGAAGATGCCATTCTCTCTCTTCCCAGGGCAATGGAGACAGAGGTGGGCACGGTGGGTGCAGCTTTGTTATCCCCTAGGGTGGAATGAATGCGAGTGGCTGACCTCCACGTTTCAAGAGGTCGCCATAATGAAGCCGAGGGCCTGGGAGAACAGGGAAAGAAATTATCGCTGTCCCGAAAGTATGGCAACTTTCCCGAGAGCCCAAACAGAGCATTTTAGGATCCCAGAGTCTGCTGGAAGAAAGCTGCATCTTTAAAAGTTATTTAAGGGATTTGCCTTCCCTGGGCATACGGAGAGGATGAGCTATGTGCGAGTCTTGGGTGACTAGGGTGGGAGTGGGGACTGGATTCTCCAGCTCCGGCCACTTCCCACCACGCAGATAAACGATGCTGTGCAACTCACTTTGAATTTGGTTAGTTCATTCACTCAAAATTATAAAATATATCAATTCACAGCCGTATTCTAAGCAAAGTGCTCGACTTGGGGGTTTGACGAGAAACCAGATAAATAAAAGTACAGTCTCCATGAAATGTACATGCTATCCTTCTGTCTAGAATACAAGCAATGCAACCAGGGAGAGGTCACTGAGATGTGAGTGACCAAGAGCCGTTTTCACTAGGGAACCGTTCCTGGGGCAGGAAAGAGGGGCACAGGGCACCAGGCTGAGTGGACAATGGGAGACAAGAGATATGGGAGGGAGAAGAGGATGAGGAAGAGGGGGATGGAGTGGTCGGGGCTTAAGCAAGGGGAAGGAGCTGAGGCACCTAGTAGGCACCTTTGGAATTCTGGGAGGATTGAAGCAGGTGGTAAGAATCCTGCACATTCCTGTGGACGAATGGTCAATACTCTGAATTAATAGTAAATCTAAGGCAGGAATTGCGTGATACCTTCCTTTGCTCAGTTGCTAGTGAGTCCCAGGGTGAGGTTGCTCTGTAACACTTCAGAGACAGAAGACAACCTGCTGTAGGCAGCTGATTTCATCCTCCGGTGTTCGTCATCCCAAACCCTCTGTAGTACGGCAGACACCAGGCATGTCCATCCTTATTCCACCGTAGAGAGAGACTGCTAAGTTGTAAATAAAAATTTTTTCTTGAAAACCCTAGGGTGACAAACTCAACCTTACCCTGTGCAGCATTAAAGGGAACCACAGATTTCACCCCAGTGTGATGAATGTTCCCTCAGTGTTGGAAGAATTGTGAGCCACAAACAAACCTGCCTTGTTCCCACATGAGTGTGAAGCTATGGCCAGGTACCAGAGAAAAGTCTCTCAACCTCCATGCCACCCTGATGCTTGTGGTCCTCATGTATGGGTCCAACCCCTCTTCTGAACTAATCTTTTTTACCCCAAAATCAACATCTGTGAATCCCCTTTCCACATCGTGGCCCTCTCTCATTTCTGTCTTCACACACTCAGTGAAGGCCTTCTCCACAGTTGCTAGAAGCACCCCCAGTTTCATTCTCACAAAAGAGGAAACAACAGTGTGTGTGTGTGTGTGTGTGTGTGTGTGTGTGTGTGTGCGTGTGTGTGTGTTTAAGCTTTCATATTACTTCATATGGCCTAAAAAGCAAAGTGTCTTACAGATTTTCACTAAACATAACAACAGGAAGAGGCCAGCACTTGGTCTGCATCCAGGGTCAGTAAAATAGCATCACCCAGATAGCTGTGACAAGCAAAGCTCCTCAGCGGGCACAGCTCCTAAAGGAGCAGAAACAAGGCAGATAACGCACCCTCAGTGTGCTGGGGTGTAACTGCTGCACACGGGACTGCACACGGCGTTGGGATGCGGCTGGACGCTGAGTGCACACTGGTGCATACCATGAGGGTTAGTAATGGAAAGACTCGGGCTGACAACGACACCACTACACAGAGGGAAACGGAGACAAAGAGAATAAGGCAGAGGGATCGTGACAGACAGAACAAGTGACCACTAGACAAAGGCGAAGCCAATGCACTCCTGGGCCTGGAAAATGGAGATGAAACCAGGAAGAGTAACCCCAGTACCACCGTCATTACAAGAAGAGTAAACCTGGTACCACCGTCATGACATTGGAACAGTGGCTTTGCCCCTGAATCGAGGGTAAGTGTATGGAGTCCTTTCCATTACTTAATCTGTAAATAGCTTGAAAGGAACTAAAAGTAAATAAATAATATAAACAAGTAAATTAATAATAATGATAATGTAAAAAGCATGTAGACCAAAGTAACAGGAAGAACAGTGAACAGACTCCAAACCCACAGAGAAAGTCCACACAGAGAATTGGGTCAGTGTGGCTGCTTGCCTCTCTCCTTGCCACTGTTTCTATCTCCTTTTCTCCCCTAAACTTCTTCCCCTAAATCCTTAGACAGTAAGTGCAGCTCACAGACATGGACAGCTCAGGCAGCCTTGGCCTGGAGCAGGAGACCAGGACATGAAGGCCAGGGTTTGACTATAAGAAACATTTCTCAGGCTCTTGGCTCACACACTACATGACCAGAGCTATCTTTTTCCTGATGGGTTCTCTATGAATGCATCTGATTCCCCCACCCTCCAATTTTCCTTATTCTCTCTCAAGGCTGTTCCACCTTGGGGGATGGGGCACAGGCCTGACTGTCTGTTCCCCACCACTTCTATCTTGTACTGGGGTCTTCCCTAGTGATGATGTCAACTCACAGTTGCCTGCCCAAACTCCCTGCCACCTCCACCTTCCTCAAGGGATCCAGCAGCTCTCTAAACTGCCAGGTTGTGTGTGGCCAATGGGAAGGCATTTGTTAGTTGCAAATGTTCAAATTAACACTTACTCCAGTCTCAGAGTCTATAGGGAAACCAAGCCTGGCTACTAATTACAGTTTGGAGCCTGAAAATAAACAGGCATGTGGCAAGTCGAGGCCTTGGTGCCGGAGGAAAAAAAATGTCTTCATTTGGCTGCAGCACTTTGATATTTATGGGGCCTAAGAACTGGAGAGAGAAGCCTGTGCAGCTCCAAGCATGGTGTCCACAGGCCTGGCCATTAGGCTCTGGGTTTCCAAGTGCCAGGGCTGCCTCTCCCAGCTCTGTGAGGGTTTTTGCTCATGAGAGTTAAGGAGAAGGTTGACTCAGTATCTGTGGCAGAGAGTATATGGAACAGCACAGTTGCCCAACACAGCTGTTCCCTCTTACTAAGCACTAAATGACTATGTGTTTGCCCTCTAAACCTGGAATCCCCACTACATCCTCCCAATGCCAATGGCATTCTCTGACCATGCCAGTTATAACAATGTCTTACCTGCCACTCCCTCAAAGCTCTTCCCCACCATTCCAGTGCCAGTGTGAGCACTCAGTACACATGGAGAGCTGGATCTGCGCTGCTTACCCTTCGTGAGCATTCTCCATCTGAAACGTGACAACTCATCTTGGGGAATTCTCAAGGACACACAAGACATATGTTCAAATACTGCCTCTATATCTCTCTTTCTATGACCTCTTGGGGCTCCTGTTATGCATGCGTTAGAGTTCTCTGATGTGTCCTCAGCTCTCTCAACTTTCTCCTCATGGTTTTTTCTCTCTTTAGAATTTCCTGCTACATTTTGGACTATTTCTCACCTCAGCCTTCTGGTTTGCTAATTCATTTGCTCCCTGGGCCATTGTGAAAATTTAAAATACACCTATAAAATCTCTGATGATCCTTCCTTTAAAAGATGGAATCAAATTCCTCTCCTCTTAAGGCTAATTTTATTAAGTCGCACTTAGTGACTAGACCACGATAGAAGTGACAGTTTATAAGCTTAAGGAGCAGGTTAGCAGCATGTTGAAGCCACCATGTTCCTAGGTGTCTTTAGTGTCACCTACTGTAGAGGCCACCAACAGCTGCGACAGGAGAGCACACCAGACTGCACTATGGAGAGACTCGCCTGGGGAGGAACTGAGGGTTTTAGTTTGGTTGTTTGGTTGGTTTGGTTTGGGTTTTGGTTGTTGCCAGCTACTCAAATTAGAAGGTGTCTTCTGATTCAAAGATCTGGTTAATGTCCTAACCACAACCTCTTGGAGACTCTGAACTGAAATAAACCAGCTAATCGATGCCTAAACTCTTGACACAATGGTAAAACAGTAGATTTATTATTTACTGTTGGTTGTTTATTGTGTGATTTGTCAGTTAAACATTCTAGCCTGTTTGTTTTTCATTCTGGTTACTATTTCTCCGTGGTTGGTTTCTGATCTTTTCTGGCCAGCTGTTTCTGTCTCATTGTCTTCTTTCCTGTTTCATTGTTTCTCAGTCTTTTCTTCTCCTTAGAAACATTTAGATTAAACTTAAGCCTTTTTCCAGGCTGTTCAGTTATTTTAATGTGGGTCCTTGAAATCAAGGTTGTATCCTATAGAAGGGCACCCTTATAACCAATAAGCCGTCTCCCTTATAACAAGGAAAACACTTAGAATTAGTCCTAAAAATTAAGAGCACTTAAATGCATTTTCACCCTAGAAGGAATCAAGAAACTCTGTATATGTACTTTAAAACAAATCTAGAAATTGTTAACAAAAATTACCATGCTCCCAACCTAGACTGTAGAGAAACTTGTATGCTAACTTATGTGATGAGATTCTCCAATCTTGAGTTGGAAGAACAAACTCTAAATCTTAATGATTTTGCCAATATTTGTTTAAGAAGTAAACTAAACTAAAATTTGAAATATATACTTCTCAAAAAGTTAAAAAATAATTCACAGAAGTAAAACACATCAAAGAATTTATAAAGAAAAGAATAGAATTTATAAATAATTTTAATATAAAGTATTCAAAATTTGGAGAAGAGGTACATAATCCATAGGCACAAAATACATTTATTTAGAGAAATAAAAAACTTGGAAATTCATTTTCTATGAAAGTCTAGGTTGTCAAAATTATACCCAGAAGCTGAACAAATGAATTCCACAAAAGAGACTGAAATAGACAGTCAAGGGATTGATTGGACAAAGAGATTTCAATGGGAAAATTCTCTCAAACAAAATAACAACAAAGCCATATACTACTGCCATATTAAACTTTCCAAATTACATCGTTTGGTAAGAACCCCCATATTTGTTATGTGAATCCGCATAATTTCAAAGCAAAACTCTGAGCAGGTGGCAAGGCAGTCGTCTGTTGGAACTTTGGCCAGCCTCATATTAGAACAGATGAAAAGACCCACACTTACCTGTCACCCAAAGCCCACTCACTTCTTCTTCTACACACGAGTTTTCTTTCTAGACAGTTGCACAGTTCAGAAAGAGGATAAGAAACGAGAACTCAAGGGAGGCAAAGGGAACCAAGTTAACATTACTCACACAACCTGTAACGACACCCAGGGAGGTTAAGACGGTCAACCGCTGAAATTAATAACCCAGCTTCACAGCAAAGAGCTAAAGCATCTGCCTTCTGAGCAGAAGCAATGACGCACGTCCTAGTGAATGTCACAGGTAAATGGTTCCATTCCTAAAAACAACATATAGGACCTTAATGTAGAAAGTGTCCTGGTTTCCGTGGGCATGGAGACAGGGTGCGAATGAGCCAGCCCATGTCTGAATGATGTGAGTTAGTGTTAGGAAGCTGCAAATTCCACCTCAGTCAATGGACTTTGACTCAAAAACCCATTTTGTCTTTGAACTATGGAAAATTTTGATATTTGGAAAAAAAAAATAACTGCTTTGAATTCCAAAATTATTTTGAAAAATTTTAAGAATAAAGTGAATTTAAACTTCAACTGCTAAAACAAATTGTAAAACGAGTCAATAAGTTATTGTGTAGAATTTAAAAGTACCTAAAATAAGTTAATGGGTAGAATTCAAAAAGTACCTAAACAGGCTTGGCTACCAGCTTTGAGTTTAGGCTAGAAAACTGGCATTTCAAATCTATAGGATAAAGTCGAACAGTTAAGAGGTAGTTCCTGACCAATGGTGTAACTGTCTGGAATGAAACATAGTTTCAGTCCATCACACATGTCATTCTAAACAGTTAGAAAGCCAAATGTTCAACAATTAACAGCAACAATAAGCACGGGGGCTCATTGCTAAGAGCATGCGCTGTTCTCCACAGGCCTTCAGTTCAGCGTCTAACACCACATGAAGTGAGCCTGTCGCGGCAGCTTCTCAAAGATTCAGTTCCTCTGGCCACTGGGCCTGGGTACATAAAAAGTAATTTAAAATAAAATGTGGACAAATATTAATCTTATTGTGGTATAAAAAATGTTTACGGAGATGTTTCCTATTAATACAATGAAAAGGAAGGGAGGAGGAGGTGGGAGAGAAGAGGTGCTCGGGAAGAATAACTATGTCAAGGATGTTTCTAGAAACAAATCCACCTAAACAGTAAAGACAAATAATAACTGAATAAAAGCCATCCGCATATAATTATATGGATATCATACATATCTGCAGCAGATGATTATAGCCTCACAACAAGCTTTTACAAATCTGTAAGAAAATTTTAAGTATTGTTTAACAAAAGAACAAATGTCACAAGCCAGCAATCAGCCAAGGGTGAGAAGTAAGTAATGCATCGTGCGTGGGGAAGATGTTCAGCTTTAATAACCAACAAGATTCAAGTTCAGGCAAGGTACCACTCTCATGTAATATACTCTATGAATCAACTACAGACTAATACAACCTCTGAGTAACTACAGTGATTCAAAATCCGCAAAATAGTTATATTCTTTTCAAAACATACTTTGTTATTATTATTTAGTGGGGAAATAGTGTGGATGGGTGGGTGTGTCACGGAGGACAGTGGCGGTCAAGGACAACATTATGGGCATAGTTCTACTTTTCCACCTTTATATGAATTCTGGGCATTGAACTCATATCACCAGACTTCAGCCACAAGTACCTTTACTCACTGAGCCACATTTTCAGCCTATATTCACCCGTTTGGCTTCGGTTTTCCACCTCTTAAGCTTTACCTAAGAAACTGACCAATGAAGCTTCTAAAGACAGGCGTCCAGGGACGATCTTCACTGGGCTCCTTCAGTAACCCTCTCTCTCTACGCTATATACCAGGGCCTTGATTACATAACCTACAGCTTTTGCAACACTCATTAAAATTTTATTATACATTATCTCATGGTGCAGAAAAATTTTCCAGGTAGCTATTAAAGAATATGTTGCAAAATAATATATATTACATGTTTTAAAATGTTAATTGTAAAATTTGTTGCTTAATGTTTGCCTTATTCACTGGCATATTCCCTGGATTTCTGCAACTTAGAAACTTTGGAAGCACTTTGACAGAATATCTTTTCCTCAAATTCATTTGAATCAGAATCTCTGTGGTCCTTTTGAAGGTTTTAGTCTAATTTCTCCTCCCAACTACAATGTGGAATCAGCATTCAAACTCCTATGATTCTGGTCTGGGCTGCTCTGCCCCAGGGACATTTGGCAATTTGTAACAAGTTTTGGTGGTTGTCACACTTGAAGTGGGGGAAGTCACTGGCATGTGGTAAGAGGAGACTCAGTTCTACAGGTCATCTGTGACCCTCAGAGGTCCTTATGCATAGTCACCAGCAACCCCACATCCTTACAACGTAACTATTGGGAAAATTGCTTTTTAATGATGAAGTTGAAATAAAGGCTTTAGGATGGAACCTTAACAGTAATAGTAGTGTCCTGATAGGAAGAGAGACACCAGGGGAGTGTCCATTGTAGAGGTCATGCAAGGACGACAAGAAGAGGGCCTTCCACAAGCCTTGAGAGAGCTCTCAGGAGAAACCAGCTGCGAGCACTCTGCTCATGGCCTTCCAGCCTCTGGGCTGAAAGAAGATTTATTTCTGCAGCTTGTGTCCTTGTGTCCTGAAATCACAGTCCCTCCTCTGCTATCATACAAAGGATCCTCTCCACAAGAAAGCCAGCTGACCAGTTCAACAGCATTAAAACCCCAGACTGATGTCCCCCAATCTGCCCCCTGCCTGTAGATCTGGCTCCCCTGACTGACCTGCCTTGTCTGAACTCAGTGACTTGATTTGCTGGCTGTGGGGTTGGGGGTAGCGAGGAGAATGATACCTAGAGGAGGGCTCTCCCTTCTCAAAAGAGAAAGGAAGAATGAAGGAGGATCTGTTTGAGGGGTAGTGGGAAGAGGGGGCTGCTAGGTTTCAGGTTGAGATGAAATAGTAAACAAGTTAAGACAGAATTCGGCAGTGTGGACAGACAGGACTCAGCATTGGGCCGTGTCAGGGAAAGAAAGGGGGCCAGGATGACAACTTCTATCATGAATGATACACCAGCTTGCAGACCAACTGATAAAGCAAATATGGCACATATGCTGCCGGGCTATCCTGCTTGCTATTCAACCACCAAGGCTGATAGATGTTGAAGGTGTGATTGGTGCCCATACTTGGTTCATTTTTAAGTAAAAATAAACCGTCCTCCATATTGGGCAGGCTTTATCCAATCAGTGCAAAGGCCACAGAGGTTCAAAGACTCCATTGGAAAAGAAAAAAGTTCTGCCCCTTTATTTTCCCCAACCCTACACACACACACACACACACACACACACACACACACACACACATACACACACACACACACACACACGCAGCCTACCAACCTGTCCTCCAGAGCTGGGACTTGTCACTTCTTGTCCTGCTTCTCTGGAAAGCCCTAACAGATGAGAGGCAGAGAAGGGACTTAGCAATGGTGAGCTGGTGGTCCATACTGCCCCCTTATGTGATATCTGCCGTGTATAGACTATGGAATACTGATGAAACAATGCAGCCCACACCAGTGGCAAGAAGAAAAACAGAGCAAAGAGGGAAGACAACAGGGGCTTAGGAAAATGTGTGCTGCATGTGCAAATGGAAGGGCGAGGATGAGGGAACAGGAATCCATCACACTGAGGGGTGGGAATTCTGTCTGTCTGCCACACTCCTGCCTTCACCTGTTGAGCCTGGCACACTTTGAGTACTGGGCCAGCCTTTGGTAATTCTCACTTCTGGGTTCCAGAGCCTGTCTTTGTAATTTTCCAATGGAGCAAGTGGAGGAGGGGTATTCGGTGCCAATCGCTCACTGTGTGCAGGAGAGGCAAATGCACACATTGGTCTGGCAGGCATGTTGGGAGCCTGTGGGGGCTGCTGGCCTGGCCAGCTGCAGGAGGTAGCAGGAGCCATGTGTTAAAGGTCAGGTATTCGTATGAGGCAGAATCTCAAGTTTACCATTTACGAGTTGGGTGCCGTCGAACAGTTGCCTCCCCCTCAGCAATTCAGCATTGCCATCTCTAAAGCAGGGAAGGGGGTATGAACCTTTGCAGGCCATGTTTTTATACGTAAAGCCCAAAGCGCAAGGTAAGTGCTCACAAAAAGAAAAGTTAACACACTTGCCACCTCTATGGGGCTGGAAGAACAACTGTAAATGTGACCGGTATTTATGAAACCAGCCCCTTGAAAGGACACAGATACTTCGGGTTGCTGGCTGAACAATTCTGGGCTACTCATGGAAATTCTCCTGCCTCTGTACCACTGACACCTTTCCCAGCGTTTGGTGCACATGAGTCCAGCCTGTGATCGCTACACACTCAGTTCCAGGCCTTGTTTGGATTTCTGAGCAGCAGACTTTGCCTGTCCATCATGAAGTACCTTCCCTCACACCCTCACAGCCGCCTGTTTGCCTCCTGAAAGACACATTGTATCTATCTAATTTTATAGACTTTTCTTTCCTTTTCTCCACCCCTGACTCTGTGCATCTCTACCTTCCTCTGGCTGTCATTTTCTCTCCTGGCTTGACATATGGCTGAGCAGATCTTCCTTCTCTACTTCCTTCCCTGTGCTCATAGGAAAGGGTCAAGCTGAGTTTCAAGTCTGAGGTCTGGGATTACATCAAATCCGTAACGTTTATCTGCCCTCGCCATCGGCCAAAGACTTCCCAATTTAGGTCTCATTCACATCAAGAGAAGACAAAATTGTCTGAGCTCCAGGATGCCCTGCTTGGGCCTTCATTTTTCTTACTTAATTCCTAAGGTAAAGCTCCCAAACCCACTTAGGCCTGTAATGGTCACAGATGCATGGCCACCGGCAGGCAGGCAGTGTTTCTACCTGAGGCAGCTCTGGGGAGACAGGAGCGGCTGCCACACCGAACACCAATCCTCTGTGGGCTGAGGGAGGAAGGCCCACACAAAGGGCTTTTTGTCTCAATTAAAGAAGAAGTTGTTTTGAGCCCAATTTCCAGAGTGCCTTGCACTCCACATGCCTTGGGCAGACAGTGCGTGTTATTATTGTACGGCAGAGCTCCCCCTGCTACCCGGCGCAGTCTAGACTTGGCCCCGGAGGTCAGCCTTCTAGAGTCTTCCACTTTAGGTAGGGCTCTGCCCTACCTAAATATAGAGATAGTACCTCTGGTCCTCCTCATCTCTGAAGTTCATTTTCCTGCTTCCCCATCTGGGATGAATATGGACAAACCCTTGTTCCCAGCATAGACCCTGCAAGCAGGAGGCATGTCTCAAATATCTCGGTAACAAACAGATGGTACACAGACAAAAGGTTCTGGTGGAGGCTAAAAGGGAAAAGGAGTTTAGGGTTTTGTTTGGGCTCTTTGGGCTTTGTATATAAATGAAAGAGAACTGAGAGCTGTAATTTGGGTACATATTATTATAAGGCAAACAAACCCAAGAAAATGCAAGTTATTCGTTTGGCCATTTGGGGACACAGTGGTCAAGCCAGCAGGTACACACAGGAGACCACACAATGCATGACAGCAGAAATTCCTTCCAGGCCCAGAGGTCTGGGAGCTCTTGGCCCATGACCCTCTGCTTCTGACTTGTGCTGTTTTTACTTTGTGTTCTGCAAACATGACCAAGTCAGGCTATGCGGCCTGACAGCTTTCTCCAGGGAGCAATTAGAGCCTTGAAGATCTTACCTAGGCTTCTCCCAAAGTCTTCTCATTAAACAGGTACTTCAAATGTTCCTGGGGCCTAAACCACTAAGATTTAAAGGAAACGACTGGCTGCTTTTCTCCATACCAAATCAGACCGTTGTTTAACATGGGGAGAGCTACCACTGGGGTTAGTGAGGTAGAAAAAGGGGGTTACACGTTGCTGGAGAACAGAAACTAAACAGGCTAAATTAAAGCAAGACAGGCTCCGGAACCAGCTCAGCCCGAATGACGCCTTTAAAAAAGTCAGACTTTGCAGGCACCACGCAGTCTAAAAGTCAGACTAGTGAGTGACTGTCCCATAGGGTGGAGCTAACAGCGGGATGCATTGCATGAGAAAGCAAGCTTCCGGAGGAACAGCTTGCCTGCTTTGGGGGGTGAGAAAACTGGCAGGGTCAACAGCATGTACTGCACTGTAAGGGCAGGTCAGAGAGTAAGCAGAGCAGCCCAAGACAACTCATTTTATTCAGGGATTGCTGATGGTAGCCTTTCTAACCAGGTTTGTTCTGCAAGAAGCCAGACCCTTTGTGGGAAAGTGACTTGAGAAACAACAGAGTCCTCTGAGGCTATGCTGCTGGCTTTGTGGCTGTGTCATCTTGGAGTTCTGACTCATAGAGTGTGGTCTAAGTTAGGGGTTCTGATGTATCGTTCACTTATTCATAATTTCTTGATGGTACCAAGTCAGGTTTATAAACGAAAAGTCAACAACCATTGTGTCCTTAGGTGTTGCAGTTCATTAATTTGGGATGAGGAGAGCTTTCTAAAAGAACAAGGGAACCAAATCCACATCTGTTTGCTGTCCAGCTTGGGGTTGGTGGAAACCGTTTCTTAATTGCTGTCAGCCCAATCTTCTCTGAAAGAATTCTGTAGTCTTCTAAACTGTGGCTTTGGGCAAGCCTTGGGATAATTTGGTAAGCAAGTCTTCATTAAACCAAACTCAGATGACTTTTTCTTCCCTTGCTCTCCCATCATTTCCCAAGAATGACTTGTACTCTCGCAGGGCGTCATGGTATCTGAGGACTGTGCTGACATAATGTGGTGCTGGGCTGTACTGGTCCTCACAGTCAGCACACCCCCTGACACACCCTGTTGGAGTCAGACACTTCCAGACCTGCCACCATCCTACGTAACATTCTCATCTGAGGCCTACTAAGATGACTTAGGCCTTTTGTTCACTAATGAATCCCCTGGCGCCTTCTGTAGGCATTACCCATCCTTTCTACACGGAGCAAGTGGAGGAAAGAGGGCAGAGAGGGTGAGAGGGGATACTGCCAACATCCACAAAGGCTGAGTGCTGGATGCCCTCCATCCCCTGCCTCTCCCTGCCCTCCCCATCACAGCCGCCTCTGCCCGCTGTGTTGGAGGCTACTCCCTGACTGGCTTCTAGTTGATAATCAAATGCCTTTGATCAGAGGCGACTCCTCTCCACTCCCCTCGTTCTGCTTCTCAGTTCTCTGCATCACGAGCTGAGAAACAGATCTCTTGCTTAATAGTCTGTTGCCACTACTCCCAAACATCACCACCACAACACAAAGTACTATTCTTTTTAAAAGCAAAGATTTTGCCACTGCTTTGTGGGTGTTTTGTTTTGTTTTCACCCCAGCACCTAGAAAAGTCACTCGGATGGAGTATTTAATAAAATTTGTGAAGTGAGCTAAATTCATAAAGAATGGTCCATCATTCTAACTTTCAGAAAATCAGCTAATTTGCAAAACAAAAACAAAACAAAACAAAGTAAGCATGAAGTTATTCTGACTCTCTGAAGTAGGACATAATGAGACTGTGTCCAAACCTGAATCCATGAAACAGCTAAGACCAGGCTTGCCCATGTGTCACTCTGGACAGTTAATCACAGGTATGCCTCTTCAGCTCCTTGGTGGCCTTCCATTCCATTTTGGGAGGTGATACTTAAATTGCCTAAGATGACATTAATTGTTACAACTGATCAGCCTTCATATCTAAGTAGGTTAAGCCAGTAAACATACTGTAGGTGTTTGGAGTAAGAGTATGTTCCTCTAAATGGTGACTGGGGGACCAAGCCTCTTTTCAACTTGAGATCAGCTGCTCCAGGCACCCAGCACTCAAAGCTGGCCCAGGAATCACTGCCATTTCAGCCCACCTAAAGAGAAAAGGGCAGGGAATGGAAGCGGTGACACTTCTGCTCACTGTGCATGTCAGTCACATGACCACACCCACAGTAAGAGTCTAGAAAAGGAAAGAGGGTGTCACCGTTGAATATCAGCCTTCACGGGTCACCTCTGACAGTGCAGTACCCTAACTTCCGGGCAAAAAGACATCTAACAAAGTGATTAGCTACCTAGACCTCAGAGTCATAGGTTCAAATCACAGGTACCACCTGCCAGCTGCTTGAACCTCAGCTTCCTTGGCTAAATATTGAGGCCACTGATAATATCTGCCTCATGAGGTGGTAGTGGGGGATAGAGAGGCTTAGATGCACGGCTATAATTAAGGAGACAGTGTTGGAAAGTGGGGTTACCAACTTTCTCCAGCATTAGTAAATCTCAGCCAGGCAGTGATATGGAGAGCCACTGTGGGTCTCAAAACTTGAATGAGGCAATCGTGCTCCCATTGGCCTAGTCCTCTCTGTTGCATACTATGGAAACATGCTGACAAACCCCATAATACCTGTTCCTGTAACTCTGGGTTAGCAGAGGAGACCTACCACTCACTTAGTGATGCTCTGTTTCTCCTGCATGTGCCACAGTTCCAGGGAGCAGAGGCCACCCCACCTGTGAGGTGGCCTCCAGGTGGAGAAGGATTTGTGAGGCAGGGGACACTTGGAAGCTGGGCAGGGTATGGGAGCTGTTCTCTGCCCTCTATCCCTTTCAGAAATCCGGCCTGGAAAGAGGCTAGGCCGTGCTGTCCTCAGCCTCTCAGCAGAGCATTTATAAAATACGGGAGAAACTTCTGCTTTAGTAGAACTGTTGCTGTTTGGGAGGTTGGGGAGGAGGTGAAAGCAAATAGACCCAAGGTAAGCATCAAATGTAAGATTTGACTGTGAAGTAGTGGGGTTAACTGTGATGTGTGGGATTGTGCAGTGGGGGGGGGGGTGTCCAAGAATGGGGAGTTAACTGTGGAGGAGAGGGGTTGACCACAGAGTGAAGGGGTTGACCGTAGAGTGGAGGGGGTCTTAATAGGAGCAGCACAGGTCTTAGAAGCCACAGAGCCCACTGCTAAACCTGAACCTAGTCTAGGTGCCTGCGGGGTCACCCCACCCTATGCTAAAGCATCCGTCTGGGGATTGGGCCAGGGGAAAGCTGGTGTTTGGAGTGAGTCACCTGTGACTTCAAGTTTTCTTCCAGTCTCGGTTTCCTTCAAAGACTGAGTGTTGGGAACCTGGCTCAAAACAGACACCAAGTGAATGTTTGCAGCTCCCCAACTGCCCCATACCGCCTCTCCCTACTTTCACCTGCGGTTTCTACTATTTCTGGAGGACTGATGTCACTGACTTTAAAACATTCTTAAAGTGTGTCCAAGACACTCACTGTACTGAGAACGTGTGTATGCTGCTCCCGGGAGCACAGGAACACACAAGCCTGGTGTCTCTGGGAACTGAAGAGAGGCATCAACAGCACTCCAGGCAGTGGGTTTTGAAGAGTCATCTGCGGGACTGCTATTAAGAGAAGGATTTAAAAATTCTAAAGCTTACCCAATCAAAAGTCATTATCCCAGGAAGGGAAGGGGAATTTTGAGTCAGAATTACTCAAATCTATGTGTTGTCTGACTGCATCAATAAACTCCTGAGCACTAGAAAGAGGATTTAAATAAAAATGGCAGGAACCGAGTGAAATGGAAACTCTGGTTTCTTTGGAAAGTCCGTTATGTCAAATGATGTTTTGCTGAAGCAGACACAGGTAAAAGGATGTTTTGCTATAGCAGTCACATGAAAGAGCACATGATGTTTAGAAGGAATATAACTAGGGGCACGCAGACAGTGGAAGGTACAGCATTGGTCCTCATTGCTCTAGCTCGCTTGCTAGTCTTCACCGATGGCATGCATATATTGGTTTGTCTTACATCACCCGTTGCTGAGCTTCACTTGTGGTGACTTTGTAGAGAGAAACTTGCTAAAGAACTTCTCGTGAAGTGAGGTGCCTATGGCTTCTTGCCGCATCTGCTGATTTGGGCCTATTGGCAAGCCTTGAGGTTTCTTCTGGATTGAACTGCCCTTGCTGATTCATATGTGATGTCTGCCGAGTGGGCTGGTCTGCAGCTGCTGATTTGTTTGATGTTTGCTAATGGACCAGACTGAGAATAACAAAGATTATCAATACCCCAGGTCCATTTCCCCAGAATCCTAATAACATTTGATTTCTACTATCTCTGGTGGGTGGTGGGCTAGAGGGGAAATTAAACCCTTAATAAAGTAGGTTAAGAAGAATATAAGTCCACCCCAGGATATGGAAAGTCTCAAGGACTTCGGCCGTCTGCACAACTGGAGGCCAGTGACACTTCAGAACTGAAAAGGACATGTAGAAGCAGAATAGAATCAGCGTCACTTCCCAGCAAGAAGACCTATGATGCTCCTCTCACAGGCAGAGGAGCAGAAAAAGATGACTAGTGGATGGGTAAGGAGAGCCCCACCAAACCTTCAACAGTTTTACAGAAATGATCAGAAGAACCCAGAGCAAGACAACATCCATGTTCCCCATCATTTACATCTACAAAGAAGTACTGTGCCAGTGGCTGAGGCCAGGAGCTGAGGTTGGCATAGACAGGAAGTCCAAAAGAAATCCCTCCCAGGTATCTGCAGCTTCCATCAGATACACAGCATCTGCCTCCATCTTCTGAATGAAGAGAGGGCTTTAAAGACTGAAGAATCCAGGGGAAATGGAAGAGCAAAAAGGATGCCCTGTAGTGGGAGGGGTCAGTCAGGTAGCCAGCCTCCATAGATGACGTTCTGGATGTTCTCTAGTTAAGAGTGTAAAGAGAAAGTTGACCTTTCCTGAAAATGTGTAAACTGGAAAGGAAATTAATCTAATAAAGAAAAGAGGGGTGCGCAGGGAAAATACGTTTTTCTCTTTTTTAACTCTTATTTTATTTTTAATTTTTTTTTTATGCATCACTTACCATCCCACTCAATGCCTCTTTCCTAGTCACCCCTTCCCACAACCCTTCTTCTCCTCCCTCTCCCCTTCCCCTTCTCCTCCGAGCTGGTGGGCCCCACCATGGATATCTCCCCACCCTGACACATCAAGTCTCTGTGAAGCTAAGTGAATCCTCTACAATTGAGGCCACACAAGGCAGCTCAGCTAGAAGAACATATTCCACATATAGACAACAGCTTTTGGGTTAGCCCTGCTCCAGTTGTTCAGGACCCACAAGGTCTAAGACCAAGCTACACATCTGCTACATATGTGTGGGGGAGACCTAGGTCCAGTCTGTATATGTCCTTTGATTGGTGGTTCAGTCTCTGAGACCCCCAAGGGTCCAGCCTACTTGACTCTGTTGGTCTTCCTGTGGAGTTCCTATCCTCTTCCAGGCCTGTTCTTCCATAAGAGTCTCCAAGCTCCATCCACTGTTTGTCTGTGGGTGTCTGTATCTGTTTGATTCAGCTGCTGGTTGGAGCCTCTCAGAGCACAACCATGCTAGGCTCTTGTCTGCAAGCACAACAGAGTATCATTTACAGTGTCAGATTGGTTCTTGCCCATGGAATGAGTCTCAAGGTGGGCTGGTTATTGGTTGGCCACACCCTCAGTCTCTGCTTCATCTCCAGTCTCTGCATTTCTTATATTTTTGGTTGTGAACCTAGCCTTTAATGGCTGGGCCATCTCTTCAACCCATCTCTGCATTTCTTGTAGACAGGATAAATTTTGGGTAGAAAGTTTTGTGGGTGGGTTGATGTCCCCATAGCACCACTGCAGTTTCTGTCTGACTACAAGAAGTGTCCTCTTCAGGTTCAGCATCTTCACTGCTATGAGTCATGGCTAAGGTCACCCCCAGTGAGTCTTGGGTGCCTCCCTTATCCCGGATTTCTGTTTTGTCTGTGGCTCAGTGAACCCATACAGATAAATACAAAAAAAATCTATCATTTCTTTCTCTCTGTCTGTCACCTATCTATTTATCTATCTATGTATCTATCTATCTATTTATCTATCTATATTTCTCTGTGCACACATGAGTGTGATTTTAACATCTGGAAAAGTTTCTGCTGAAAATAAAATTGACAATACATTGTAGGTTCGTAGCATAAGCAAAAGAAAAATGGATGAGAACAAAAGCACACAGAGAAAGAGGCAAGACCACATATGTGTGCAGGGGAAAGCATCCTTGCCTCTCACAGAACATGGTGAAGACACAGATGTGTGCAGGGGAAAGCATCCTTGCCTCTTACAGAACATGGTGAAGACACAGATGTGTGCAGGGGAAAGCATCCTTACCTCTCACAGAGCATGGTGAAGACACAGATGTGTGCAGGGGAAAGCATCCTTGCCTCTCACAGAGCATGGTGAAGACACAGATATGTGCAGGGGAAAGCATCCTTGGCTCTCACAGAACATCGTGAAGACACTAAAATTTGATCACCACCATGTAATTTAATCCCTTAAGAATGAACACTGTAAAATAACACAACTACAGAACCAAGTAATAAAAAATCCAAAACATAGTGCTGAAAAATGCTTAATTTGCCTAAAAATAATATAGTATAGAAAAGAAGCAAGAACAAAAACAGCCATGATAAACACTGAAATGGTAACACTAACTCCAACCACATCAGTGTGCACGAGTACACACATACCTCACACTTATACACTCATACCACATACATAGCTATCAACTCTCTCTCTTCCTCCCCACCTGCCCTTACCCCTCCCCCTTTGTCTCTCTCCCCTCCCACACACAAAAGTAGGATCACATAAAAAGAAATTTTAATTCCTTATTTATATTATCATCAAAAAGTATTAAATGTTTATAAATAAGTTTGTTGTAAAAGTCCTTCCCTGGGGAGATATAAACCATGTCTTTTGCCTTTTCAGAAGATCCCAATACAAATCAAAGTGGGATTCTATCAATGTTCACCCCAGAGAACCAATGAGTTTATTGGCCTTACTTAAAGAACATGGGTGAGGGGTTGTGGGAAGGAGGGACAAAGACCCTGAGGCAGCTGCACTGTAAAATCTGTACCTGCCTTTCCCATTACCACATAGATGGAGCTTCCCCTTCTAGCATCCTTTAGTAGCCTGTGTACTCTAGAACCTCTGGAGAACCCAAGGTTTTGTGCAATTAGGACAGAATTGCATGCAAATAGTTTGGAGGAACAGCTGGATGCTCAAGTGAGGGTCCAGGGAAACTCCTCACTCCTTCCCTCTGTGAGGCTCCACAGGTCCACTCTTAAATGGACTCTTGCCACTAGGTACAACTGCCTTGATGAAGATGGAAGCTATTGTGTATTTGTAGATCGTTGTATTCGCAGAGTACAATGGTCTACAGCAAACCTACTGGCAAACATTTAGGAGACAAATAAGTTACAGAGAGATATTCAGTGGTCATAAATTAGAAAATAATGTTCTTTTAAATGATTTTTTTCTAAATATATCTACAGATTTTACATCATTCCAATCAAAATTGTAGTAGCCCTTTCTGAAAAAAGCACAAGTTATACCTGAAAGTTTTATGGACACAAACTGCCAAAGACTGCTTTTTAAAAAAAAAAAGTAGCAAAATGGAAGGACCATGCTTCATGATGCCAAACATTACCAGAGATTTGTAGTGTGACATTGGCATAAAAGCAGACAGACAGGTCAGCAGAAGCAGACAAAGAATTTATAATTCAACCTACATACAAGTGATGGTTTGAATAAAAATAACCTCCAGAGTCATACATTTGAAAGCTTGGTTATCATAGAGTGGCTCTACTTGAGGAGGAATAGGAAGCCTTGTTGGAGTAGGTGTGCCCTTGTAGGATGAGCTTTGATGTTTCAAAAGTCCAAGCCAGGGCTCTTGTCTTTCCCTTTCTCTGCCCATGAATCGGGAAATAGCTCCCACTTCTTCTCCAGCGCCAGGTGTGCCACTATGCGCCATATCATGATGATAGTGGACTAAGTCTCTGAAACTGTAAACAAGTGCCCGGTTAAATGCTTTCTTTTATAAGAGTTGCCTTGGTCATAGTGTCTTTTCAAAGCTATAGAACAGCGCCCAAGATGGAAGTTGGTACCAGGAATGGGGTATTGCTGTGATAGGTCTGACCATATTGCTTGTTGGCAGAATGCGGACTTTGGTCCTTTGGGTTAGGAAAGCAGTTGAATGCTTTAAGTGGAGCTTACTGGGCCATAACAGTAGGAGCATGGAAGACAGTGGTGTTGAGGGCAATGTAGAATATAATGGCCCTGTTTAAGAAGTTTCAGAGGGGAAGAATATTAGTAAGTGGCCTGGACGTTATTCTTGTCATATTTTGGCAAAGAATGTAGCTGTTTTTTGCCCTTGTTCCAAGAAAAAAATCTGAGGCTAAATTGGGGGGGGGGTTCAGATTAATTGACAGAGGAGATTTCAAGAAATCTTAGTATTGATTGTGCCATGTGGTTATTAGTTTCTACTCTTATGCAGATCTCTAATGGAGGGAGCAAGCTAAGCAAGGAAAAATGCAAAATGTACAGTGTAAGAAGAAAAGGGCCACTCAGAAGTATACTGAAGCAGATAAAAGAGTTTAAAGAAATGCCTGATGCTAAATGGAACAAAGTCACTGCAGGGCAAGTCACCCAGATAAGCTTCTAGCTTGTGAAAAAGAAGTAAAACTTGAGCAGTAAAGGAAGCCATCAACAACAGGAAGCTGACACAGATGCAAGTGAAAGAGGGGACCAAGTTCCAACCAACCCCATCAAACAGCAGAACTTGGCAGATTTAGCCATGTCGTTCTGGTTTTAGAGCAAGGATACAAAAAAGTAGGAGGTGTGGAATCTCCCACCATAGCTAAGGGAAGCTGCTGAAGCCATTCAGGTGTCAAGGGGGTCCCTGTATAGAGGCCCTGAGAGGCCATAGTACAAAGCTCTGAGGTTTGTAAAGCCTGGATTGCTGTGCAAACCCAAGATGTTGGAGATGCCAGAGTCATGGAATTTCTACCAAAGAAAGTTATAGACTAAGTGTGAAACCAGCCTGAAAGAAAGAAGTGGGTTGTAATCAATAGAGCTGAAAGGAGGTGGAGACCTGAAGAACAAGCTGACATCAGACATGGAGATGCAGAATTTTGAGTTTGCCCAGCTGGTTGTTAGTCTTTCTTTGGTTCAGTATTTTCTCGATATGCCCTCTTTCCTCCCTTTTGGAATGGTAATGCATATTTCCTGCCATTGCATGGTGAAAATTTCTGATTTTTTATTCTGATTTACTGGGGGATACAATTAAGAGATTGCTACAAGTCTCAGAAGAGACTTTGAACTTTGGACTTTTAAACAGCATTGAAACTTATAGACCATGGGAACTTAGGAAATTAGACTGGTTGCATTTTTGTATTATTATATGGCCATATGCCTATGGGATCCAGGAAGTAGAATGTAGTAGTTTGGGTAAGAATGGGCCCATAGGTTCATATATTTGAATTCTTAGGACCTGGCACTATTTGAGAAAGAATGTGTGTCCTTGTTGGAAGAAGTGTGTTACTGGGAGTGGGCCTCAAGGTTTCATAGGCCCAAACCAGATTCAGTGTTTCTCTCTTCTTCCTGTGGAATAGGATGTCACTGACAGCTACTTTGCCATTTCCATGTGTGTCACAATGCTCCTCAAATAATGATCATAAGACAATCATAGACTAAGCCTCTGAAACTCTAAGGCAAACCCAATTAAATACCTTTGCAGCAATAGAACAGTGACCAAGAAAACATATGTAAGGGCAATCGTGTGTGTGTGTGTGTGTGTGTGTGTGTGTGTGTGTGTGTGTGTGTGTGAACCTCAATTCAACTTCTCATACAACAATTAATTAAACAGAACTGGATCATATGCTAAACATAAAAACTAGAATCAGTTAACTTTGAAAAGAGAACACTGAATTTTAAGACGGACAAACATCTTTTTAGATAAGATACAAAAACCGTTAACCAATAAAGAAAAATTGGTATGTTATAATTCATCTAGAGCAAATCCTGTTTTCTGTAGGTGACTACAACAATCCATATTCTCTCCCAAAAGTTTAATATGCCACTGCACATAAGTATGGTCTACCATTCTTTCTCCAGAACCAAGGTGAATTTGCATCTTCTCTGGCCCAGTAATGAAGTGTGTTACCATGTGACTACTATAGTAAAATCAGAGAAGGAACATACGGTATCACCTGATTCCCTCTGTTTCTTTGGGACATATTCACCCTGTTAGCCCAGCCACATAAAGAAGCCATCGTGGGGATGGTGGTTAGTCTGTACTGCCGCAGTCTGACAATAGCCATTGCAGGATGTGTAAGTGAAAAGTGACAAGCTTTTTGATGGCTTTAGTTGCTAGTCTTTGACACTAAAGAGAGCAGAGATAAGCCATAAGCTCTTCCTACCGTGAACTATCCAAGTTACAGACTCACAAGCAAAATAAATATTCTAAGCCACAAGAAGATAAAAGAAAGAAAGTCTGTTTTAAAAACATATTAACTAGGACATTATCAAAATAAAAAATAGTTCCAAGCATCCAAAAATACTATTAGGGAGTTAAACTGGCAGTCCACGGACTGTGAAAAAAGTATTCATAATGTACATCACTGATAATGGACATGCATCTAGCATAGGTATTAAGTGCTTAGAGATAAAAAATGTGAAAACCTACAACTCTAGTTTAAAAGTAGGAGAAATGTTTAAAAAGACATGTCCAGAATAAGACATAACAAGGACTAATTAAATCAACTCAACAGCATCACAAAAATGCAAAGGAAAGCCATGACTTCACAGCCAGCAACAGGAAAAGCTGAAAAATGTGACAACTGGAAGTGTCCAACCCAATGGGGAGCGTACGACGCTCACCCAGCATGTGTATAAGGACACATGAGCCTTGGCCGTCCGGCAATTCACACTGACATGCACACAAAAATAAAAGCAGGGTCCATGGAAAGATTTATATGAAGGTATGGATAACAACTATATTCATACAAACTACAGAAATTTAAATACAGCTATAAACATAAATGCCCATATAAATATAACTACGTGGGTAGCCAAATATAATAGTTGGGAATAGAAATCATGACACACCCCTATAGTAGAAACAATTAGCACACTTAATCAAAAGTAAAGCAATTGTTGGTGCAGAAAATAGCCGGGGAAGCTGTCCTGAGTGACAGGAAGGAAATTCGGTAGGATTACATGTAGATGAAATAAAAGAAATCTAAACTGATAAAAATCTTGCAAACGGTTGTGAGGTAGAAAGAAAGACATCTAAAGGAATGCAAAGGGGGTTTCCCGGGATGTTCTATAAATATTTTGATCACACAAGCAAATACATACAGTTGTCAAAACTAATGAACACGGATAGCCTGCGTACTCTGTTGAATATAGATTCAATATATTCAATATATTCAGAAAGTAGGGAAGTCACACCCAGGTACTATAATGGCCCTTATAGGATACTCGGTTTCTTTTCCTGTTTCTGAGATAAAATATCCCAAGAAAAGCAATTTAAGACCAAAGGGGTTTCTCCTTGGCTCTCAGTGAAGGGTGTGGTCTTCGTCCCAAGGACACATTTCGACAGGGCTTGTATGAACTGGTTAAATGGTAGCTTCAGTCAAGAAGCCTTGAGTGCCAAAATACTCTGAGTAATCCTGGCTGTCCTCAAACTCTGCCTCCTGAGTGCTGGAATTAAAGGCCTGCGCCACCATGCCCAGAGTGTCTTCCATTTTCATTCAGTCCATGATCAGCCAAGGGAACGGTTCTCCCACACTTAAGGTGGGTCTTCCACACAATTAACATAACCAAGATAATCCTCCACAGGCTTGCACAAAGGCCAGTCTCCCAGGTGATGCTGGATCCTCAAACTGGTACTTAACAGTGACCACAAGGACCCACTCTAGAAAATGTGTCCAACAAAGAGGAGTCATCCCCCAGTCTCACCCTCAGGCTTTCCCACAGACCACAGGTCTTTGGTGCAGCATTGAGCAGAAGCAGAGCAGCACAAAGTAGGACAACAGAAACAGTACTGTGCAGCCACCTGGGGTTGACAAGAGGCACTGGCTACTGTATACACAGGGTCCAAGGGCCTCACACATGCTGCTATACTGTATACACAAAGGTCCACAGCACATGCTGGTATAAAGAGAAAGCAAAGGGGAGCTTGTGCTGGAGTGGGGCTGGGATTAGCAGTGTTGGTAGGCTGCTGGGTCACAGGTCAGGTGACAGAAGAAACCTGAAAACTGTTAAAAGATTACAGCAGTGAGCTGATGTGCTTGATATGCACATTTAAAGTCACCATCTTACCTGTCACCTTTCTCACACTGAAATTCCTGCCCACCAGGTCCTACCCATACACACACACACACACACACACACACACACACACACACACACGCGCGCACGCACACGCACACGCACACGCACACGCAGACTGCCACTTTTCCAACTCTCTGTTTAACATGATGTTATGCATGCTGGTTATTAAAGTACAAGCCCCATTCAAGGCACTGCTGAGCTCATTAAAGGTCTACTCAAATAGAGCTGGATGCTAAAACCAGGAGGGGCTGGGGAAATGGCTCAGCATTTAAGAGCACTTGAGGCTCTTACAAAGGATCTGGGTTCTGTTCTTTCTGTTCCCAGCACATGTGTATAGTGGCACACATATGTGTATTTAAAACACCCATTTATACATATAAAAGATCTTTAAAAGTAGAGTGTATGTTTATTTATTTAGTCAGAAAGAAGGTTGCTGTGTGCCAAGGCACGTGTGTGAAGTCAGAAAATAAAGTAGGTTCTTGCCATTGGGTTGGATGGAGTCTCTCTTATTTCTGATAGCTGCCTGGGATCTTGTGTGTAAGCCCCACATCTCCAGATAGAATTCCTGGGACTGCGGTCAATGGGTCATTCATTGCACCTGGCTCTTCACAAGGCTCCGAGGATTGAGCCAGGGTCACCAGGTTTGTGTGACCAGCACTTTTATCCATTACGCTCTGTACCTAGCCCCTAAACAAGTATTTTATAACTAATTTTAAAGGGACTTTGTATATTTGGTCAAATGTGTACTATCTGATTCACAGTCACATTCTGATGCTACAAGAATAATTTAATCTGGCTTCGGGGAGAGCTGCTGGATCTCTCGAACCACCAGTTTCTCCTCTGAATATACTTAGTTAGTGACAGCATCCTTCGTAGGCTAGTTAAGGACTGAAGCTCATATCCATGAATAGCACAGTACAGGAAACATAGCATGTGCTCAATAAAAATTAGAATTCTTTGACTGAAACTGTGAGCTACATCAAGAGAAAAAGGCCAAAGGACTTGGTTCTCCTTCCAAGCCTATTCTCACACAATGAGTGTGAGCGGCCAGTCCGTGGGCCGTCTCTGGAACTGTCAAGCAAGGCTGGAACTAAGGCTTGACTGGGCACCCTCTCCCTAGCATGAACTGTCCCAGAAAGGGAGTGTTTGGTCCATCAGCCATGCAGTCTAAGTGACAGTAAAACAACAGCTGCCACCTCCTGCCGGTGGCACAGAGAGGAGAGGAACCCCTAGGGAAACACCTGGCAGGCCGGTAGTCTGAGCTGAGGCTGTGCAGGAAGCCTTCTAACCTGACACCCTGCTCCAGGCAAACTTACCCTCCACACGCTCAACAGAGCAGGGAGAGTCATCTTCTCCGAGCACAGTGTCCACACAGCCCCCACATTCAAAGCCCTTCCTGGTATTAACATCAGCCTCACTGTCTTCCTTCCACCAGGAGTACCTCCAGGATCTTCTGAGCCCTGTGAGTCCAGCTCATTTCCTACAGCTTCCGGGAAGCCACTCTAAGGGGTTCATAGGGGCAGTAGAGGGGTCATGCTTACAGCCATCTCAAGTCGACTACTTACGAGTCTTCCTTATTCTCTACTTTCTATTGAATTTTAAAGGAAGTACCCTAGATAACTATCATTCCACTGTGCCGCCCTAATCTCCCGCCAACCAGGCACACTCAGGTCTGGGACTTCATGCATCCCAGTACTCAGAATATTATATTGGATGCTTTCAAATGCTGTCTTAGCCCTACCACTTCCTAATTCCTGGCCCCTCTTTGCCCTGGAACTCATAGACTTTTCTTGTGTTATAAGACACACCGGAGACTGTTAAAGTCAGAGACTGCTTTCTGCGCATTACAACTCCTAGATCAGCACTGTCTGTGCGGGACATGTAATCCAGAAGTTGCCAAGTGAGGGGCATCCGTAGGTCATGGCCTCGTTGTAAAAGATTTGCCATCATGGAGGAGGGAGTCAAACAAAATGGCTCACAGGCCCTTCCCGTTCCAGCCTCAAGAAGTCCTGAGGGCTGGGGATGATTCTCTGAGCTCCACATTTTTTGAATTCCTTCAACATTCAGTGGTCTAGCTTTCTTTTAAAAAAAAAACAGTTTAAACTCAATGTTTTGCAAAAGCAATGCACTTGCAAGATTCAAAATAATCTTGTCATTGAATAATACAAAGGACAAAGTCACACCCCACCCACTCCCAGAGCTATGAACACTGTAGCTTCCAATTTTCTCTTATGCAATGCGAATTTTGTCCTAAACGTAGTTGACGATGTGTTGTGTTGTCTGCTGATGGTCAGTTGCAGTGAAATCGCTATTTGAGAACAAACTTCAAAGTTTCTTTTTGTCCTTATGGAACAGGTTTAGAAATGCTCGAATCCATGTTTCTTGCTTGTCTGCCCTTCCACAGCCCTCTCCAGCCTGCCTGGAGCAGAAGTGTGAGGAGAGGCCACGCTCTCACTTCCTCACACACACTTTTAAAGAAAAAGTCTCCAGGGCGTCCTATAAGTTGCCACTTGTGGTTTGCCTCGTGCCTGCCTCTCAGCTTCTTCATCTGGTCAAGAGAAGTCAAGAGACTTGGGGTCTGCTGCAGCTGTGTCCCTAACTGTAATGCAACCCTAAACAAGTCCTCTGTCAGCTCTGTGCCTAGTCCTCTCCTCTATAAAATAAAGACATGGCCCGCGTGATTTTCAAGAACCTACAGCCAGTGCTCTCGGGCTCTTTGCTTTGACTGGTGGACACCAGGCTTTGTGAGCATGAGAGAATCCATGGTTGCACCAAGCACTACCCCAAGACTGTGTTTTCTAACCTGCTAAGCCCTTGCTGCAGCCATAAACTGAGTATATCATACATCAAGGTAAGAGGTGAGTTTTCAAGGGTTCACCACAGGCGGGGCTACTCAGTGGCATCTCTCTCCCCAAAACAGGTCATAGAGACTTGAATAAGCTTCATGACTGTCAAGGTACAGACCCCAGGAGGCCCAGGGATGCATGTGGGGAGGCCAGGCTGCACCTCCATTCCAGCTTCAGGACCAGCCACTGTTCCCATACCCTTAAAGCAGGTGACACCAGTATAAGGAACTGTGTGGCCTCTGGCAGCCTCTGCTGGGGAAGCTCTGTCAGTTCCTCCCTGCCCCTCTGCCTGCAGCGAGGGACCTCATCATGTGCTTTACCTCCTGTCTGCACAGTCCAGAAAGGCAAAGTCACTCATGCCAGGCACACAGCTACCTGAAGGGCACTGTGCTTCAAGGACAGCCAGGCTCAAAAAAAGACATCTTGGGCACGATCCCTCTTTCGGGAGTCACAGCCTATGCACGGCTCATCGGCCTCTTGTTCCAGCAGAATCCTTGGTAGGTGGGTCAGTTCTCTGTTTAGGTGCTGAAGGCTGTCTAGCTAGCTCTAAACTTCTCTAAATCATTGTAAGCTAAATAGGCAGTGAGGAGAGAGAAGGTACAGTTTTGTTCTCAGTAGACCAACATTCAACTTAGAATGGAGAATGAGGCCTGGACTCAGACCAAACCCTGCTGGTACCAAACCCTGCTGGTACCAAACCCTGATGGTACCAAACCCTGCTGGTACCACAACCCTGTTAGGTAGAGACCATCGGGAGGTGAATTACTGACTTTCTCTGTGAGATCATCCAGTTCTCCCTGCTGCTCCAAATTCTCTCTCTACTAGGCAAAGCAGTTCAAGGCTGTCTCTTTCAGGAGGTCTTCCCTGCTGATGTCCCCATGCTCCGAATGCCTTGTTGAACTTCCTTCAGAGGACACCAAAGAACAAGGCACTCTGCGCTCATAGCATAGAACCAAAGGTTGGGGTCTCCAGGAGGACACTGTTCTGCTTCGTTCATTGTTCCCAGAGCCCCTCACCGGATGCACACACAGAAAGAAGGCCTGCAACAGTAAGCTGATATACTTAGTTCCTCCTGAGGAGGGCTTACCACACAGTCAGAGAAGCATGGGTCCTGCTGCAGCGCTCAGACCACTCAGGAGGGAGAGGAACACGTGGAAGCAGAACTGTTGGCCGGGCCTGAGGATCTGGGGACAGACTTGAACAACATTTTGTTCCTCTGTACCATCTCTTGGTTTTGCACACCTAGGCCAGTCCTACCTTGCATCCCCTTCTTTCACACACACACATGCACACACATGTACATACACACACACAACCCATATATATACATACATCTTCATACACCCCCATACATGCAAACACACAGAGGCACACATAGGTACACACAAACATACATACAAACCCATGTACACACACACACACACACACACACACACACACACAGGAAGTTTTGCCTCTCCCCTACACACACACACTCTGAAGACTGTTGCCACTCAGCAACATGGACACATTAGGACAGTTATGGACCTTATAGACTTGAGTAAAAATCTTGCCCCATCAACCACGGATCACTCGCCAGCACTATATCCCCTAAGGATCATGTGAGAGCCCCTCCCCCATAGCAGACTGCTAGGAGAGAGGTCAGAGCAAGTCAGTCCAGAAATATGGAAGCCACAGCAGCAGCAACAAAGACTCACCATTGTATCCCCAGGTCTGACCAAAGCCCTTGCCACCACTTACAAAGACCCTACCATTTCCAGTCCGTTCCGGTCAATAAGTATCTGGGAAAAACCTTAATGCTTGATTTCTTTTGCTTCGTGATTTGTGGCCAGGGGGCTCAGGATCCTTAAGTCCAAAAGGGTGTTTCTGCTCATTAGGCAAGATGTCAGGCCCAGGCAGAGGCTTTCTCCAGCCCACCCTGCAAAGCCTCAGCCTCAGGCTGAGGAAACTCCAAGGCCAGAACTAAGGGTCTCATGGTGACAGTCACTTAGCCGAGTTCCACACGTGTGCTACTGCTGAGTAGCAGTTAAGCTTGTAAATCCGTTATTTACGATTCAGGATTGCATGCATGCTCGGTGTGGTGTGCGCACGTTAACAGCACAGTGAGAAACTTAACTCTGAATAGCCTTGCTTTGGGAGGCACAAATTCTACCACTGTGTCACTGGGCATTTTTTACCGTTAGTTCCTTCGAAGTGGGTACTTATATTTAAACACAGAACTTCCCCTGCCCGATGATACCACACAAATTATAAATGGTTCAGTCATTTGCATCTGAGTTCTGGACTTCTACCATAGATAGCCCCCACTTCCCTCATGTAGCACTGAGCTCAAGACTCCAGTCTTGCTCATGAAGCAGGAACCTAGGGACCTGCAGAATAGAAAATCCTTTGGTTGGGGCAAAGAGAAGAGAACAGAAGCACAGCATTGTGCTCCAGTGGTGCAGCCCCAGGCTGGACATGAGTCTCAGAACTCTGTGGCGGGGCATCTGAGGGCTTCCTCTAGGCTGAGTTGAGCATCCGTCTCAGCCAGAGAGGAAAGCATCTCAGATTGACTACTGTCAAAACACCCCCGTGCCATGAGCCTTGTTGTCTGTGACAGTCTGGATGGGTAATTCACCATAGGACCATGAAGTTACTGACCCAGCCCTGCAGGTCCCCGTCACGTGTCCAGGCAAAGTAGAGCACATTTCAAGTGACACTTGTTCTTTAAAATGTTGATTGATTACATTCCTTTGCTTTCCTTTTATGCATTTATTTAGTTATTTCATTTTCTTTCATCTCCTCTGTTTAACCAAGGATTGAACCACAGGCCTCACACATGCAGGCAGCAAATGCCCTGCCACCAAGCTGCGGCTCACATGGCTCAATTCATGGTCTACTTCTTATAGAGAGTGCCTCACACAGTTAACCAGGCTTGGCCTTGAACTCTGTAGACCAGCCAGGCCTTGAATTTTCCATCCTCTTGCCTCAGCCCATCAAAATAATTTAACATATGTCAAGGGGTATTTCTTTTCTTCCTCTTCCTCTGCCCTTTTCCCGGCCACAGCTTGGCCAACTATTTCTTGGTGTGTTTTTGTCACAGTCATGGCCCCACCAACTCACTGTCTCTACCCTACCTCACTCCCCAAACCATGTTCTTGATTTCTTTTCACCACACATTGTTCCCAAGTCCTCTCATCCCTCCAAGCCTATTCATCACAACCTCCTCCAGTGAGGACCCCCTCTCCCTTCCCCTCTGTCAGGCTCTCAGACTACAGTTCCCTAGCAACCATGAACCATCTTGCTTGTCCAACCTTGCAGATCTCCTAGAGGCCATTTCTCCTACGACAGGCAAGCATTTACAAACTCCACAAATCCTTGCCTCCTTTTAGAGAAAAAAGACTTCTGTTGCAATCCAATTTCTAGACTCACTGGGCCTCTACTTTTCAACCCAACGTGCAGCCATCTAGTGAGCGGAAGCAGCACTTCACTTACACGGTGTGGCATCTGCCTAAGAGAGCCAGCTCACTCTCGGAAAGGTTTAGAATGAGCCCCCCACGTGATGAGCAGTTTTGAGATCATAGGAAGCTGTCACGGCTGCTCCTACTGCAGTTAGACTGTGCATCACAATATTGTTTATGGAAATCCAGAAACAGACCAAATGGCTAGAATTAGGAACATGATTTTAATGGTGAGCATCAGTATGATTCTGTGAAGATTTAAGAAATAATTATGTGTGTTTATGTCTGCCAGTCTGAATAAGCGGTAGCACAATTCTTGTTTTCAGAAGCAAACTGTGGCCAGGCATGGCTGTCCACACCCACAATTTCAGTCCCTGGGAGTCTGAAGCAAGTGTGCAATGATTTCCACCTTTTTAATGACTAGAGCTACAGTCATGTGCATACACCCACTCTAACAAACCACTTATGGCACGGAGGTACAGTTATATGTTACAGATTTGAGAATCAGGGAACTTCCATAGGGCCCTTCCTTCAGGTTCCCATATGACCTCAAGCAAGTCACTTCTCAGTATCTCTTTGCAAGTGTCAGCTCCCTGACCCCTGCATAATGACCTCTTCCCTCTGCCCTCTTCTCGGTCACATCCCAAGCCCATCTCCAAACAGGCAGCATTTGTGTCCTCAGCTGCACTGTGAGTTCCTGGAAAGCAGGCCAGGTCTCTTCCCCCTCCTTCCTATGGTGGGCACAGGAAAGAGGGTGACACATGCTGTAGTTAGAGCAGGAGTCGGCACCTAGCATGGAGTTCCATTAGGTAGGAACGGCTCCACAGGACTCACTGTCACCTTTGCTCAATTGTCTTTCAGGGGTTTTGTTTGTTTGCTTGCTTTGTTTTTGCTTTTGTTTTGTTTGTTTTTTCCTTACTAGAACAGAGAGGGGGGGAGGGAGGAAGGGAAGGGGGGATTGTTAAAAATTAAATCCAAAACTTTCAGCTCTGATGAGTTTCTCAAAAGCCAATAAATCCACATGGCTTGTCTAAAATTAGAGAGAAGTGACCAGGATTTTTAGTTGATTGGCTCTAGTAGTAGATGCAGATAGTCAGACTCTATTTAAACGACTTTCCTAGGGAACTGGAGCAGCAGGCGGTGCCTCAGACTCCAGAAGCCCATTTAAATTTACCCGAGAGGACGGGAATTAGTTTGGTCAAGCTGCTAACGTGAACAGGCAGGGACAGAAATGCCCTGGAGAAGCGTTGGGGTTTCATCTTGAATCCATTTGCAAAACAAACACATTTATTTACCAAGTTTACTACTTTGGCCATTTCCTGGACAAACCAAGTCTGGGATGGCCAACTGAAATTACAAACTGACCAAGACTACAACATTAACTTGGCACTCTTCCATTGACTTGCTTAGCAACACAAAACAAAATCTAACGGAGTTGGAGGTTGATGCAGGTCTCCAGCCTGGGTCTGCAGACTACACTGGCCAGCCACAGTTCTCAGTAGTCTTCAGCCCCTCTAACCACAGCACCCACCAGAGCGGGCCATGCTGAGGATGTGTATGAGCTCAGAGTGCAAACTCCTTTCTTCTCCAGAGGAAAAATTTAAATCCCACCAACACCTACCTCTGTCTTACAGATGGGCCAAACACAGAGGATTCAAACATCCTACCAGAAGTGCATAGGCGAGTGCGCGCGCGCGCGTGCACACACACACACACACACACACACACACACACACACACACACACACGCACTGTTTAAGCCCCGTGCTATTCAGACACTTCTTAGATTGCTTTTCCAGGAGAATCTCAGGAAAAGGTTCTGTTTAACTGCCACCCATATACGTGGCTAGGATAGGAATGGTTTTGCAATCTATACCCTCCATGGTCCCGCAGGGGTCCTTGGGAGTAACTCTCTGGCCCCTGCCTGGTTAAAGACGTCTTATGTGCTGTAGAGTGTTTGGTATCCTGAGTTTCCTGTGACCAGCAGAGGCAGGAAGACCACACAGTGTCTGCTCTAACGCCCCACAAGATGAGGTATGGCATACAGACCTCCTGGGCTGGAACAGGGTGACTGGCAAAGATGTCATTTAACGGATCGGTAATGCTCCAACGGTTTCATTATGAAATGGATCCCCTCCTTATCCCCACAGTAAGAACAGAGCTCGCTGGCAGGGCTGGCTCTCCCCATAACTCCCACAGGTTGCGGACCCTCTTCCCCTTCTGCCCTGCTGCCCCTACATTGTCAACAGATCACAGCTGAAGCCCCAGTAGAATACCCCATCCAATTTCCCATAAAATGAGACATGAAAATAAACACATACTGTATGTTGGTTTACATTTCCTGTACAACCCCAACAGGGGTGACAGGAAAGACATTAAGGAAACTATTTCTAAAGTAATGGGCTACATTTTCGCAAGAATACTCTCACTGACCCTAAAAGGAAAGCCATTCAGATGGCTAAAATCCCATATAATTCTTTGAAAACCTTCTTGAACATTCCCATTTTAATTTCTAAAGTCAACACTGCTTGCTGGTGCCCTGTTCTCAGCGACAACAATTCATACCGATGGGTAGGATCTATGAGCATTCTTCTACGGAATGGAACTTTTGGTTATTTCTCAGGACGTTATTCCAAGAGAAGGAAAGGTCTGGAGTCCAGCCGTGACAGAGGTATGTTTTGTTCCTAGAAGGCTGCTTTCTCTCGACATCCCTGCCCTCATTAAAAAAGCATATCACAGCTGTCACCTTTATGTTTTCGGTCATGCAGCTTCCAGGCCCCAAACAGAATGTCATCATTTATTTTTCTTCTGGGGAAAAGAAAGGCAGCCAGCTCCTCTGCGAGCTCAGCCTAATGCCCCAGAGACAGGGGCTTGCCGCTCTAATTCGGAGCACCAGGCAGGTATGGTGGGTGAGAGATGCCCAGACTTGGGAGAGTAAAGGCTATTTCATTTCTTTCAAGCAGAGTCACTAACTAGATAATAATTGCTTGCCATTAGTGCATTAACATTGTATGTGAGTGGGGCTTCGAAAGTGCTAGCAAACAGTTGGTTCTCAGGTACACAAGTGTCCCTCCTGCAGTCCTGCACACTGCTGGTTTGCTGAGCAAACCCTGTTCTTGTGGCTGCTGTAAACATCACTTCTAGGCTCCAGAAGAAACACACAGGTGATCATCTGCTTCCCAAAACAGCACCTCATTCCCCACAACCAGTTCACTACTAAGAGCCTGAGAAAGAGCAGAAAGAACAAGAATCAAAGGTATGGGTGGAGCCAAAGAGGGGAGGTGAGGGAGGGGATAGAGGGAAGGGATGGATGGAAGGAAAAAAAGAAGGAGGAAAGGAGAGAGGGAGGAAGAAAGAGAAAGGGAGGAAGAAAGAGAGGAAAGAAAGAAAGAAGGGACAGAGGTGAAGAAAAGGAAGAAGAGGAGGAGAAGGGAGCAGGGGATGTAAGGTAAAGAGAGTGGCTGCTTTCAGATAATTGCCTCTTGAGCTCTTAGAAGAAAAATATTAGTTCCATGCCCCAAATACCCGGGTGAGCCTGAGCACCTAATGTTAAGTATCCCTCCTCTGGTCCTTCCCCTCCCATAGGTATCCCCCTGATCCACCCAAGTTCATCCCTGTGAAGAGTGAGGGTTGAGAAAGTGTTGTGTGTGATGCTCAGTGGAACTTCATCTGCTCACCCTGGGCACTGCTGGCGGGCCCAGGGCACCTTGGCGGCCATCTTAGACACTGTCTAGCCTCCTATGCAGGCTCTTCCCTGGGAACACGGCTTACTCACTGTCACCTCAAAGGGAAAAATGCTACAGACCAAGAGCAGAGCAGAATGCAAGAGCCAAGGGATGCTCTGTATGGGAGCCTGTGACCTTGGCAAAGAAGAGGCCAATAGGAGCAGGAGTGTGGCCCGCAACATTGGGTCAAAGCTATGTAAAACTCAACAGGATGCCTTAATCTCTCCTGTGCCTGGTTTATGGTTGGCATTTGAAACCCAGTAGCTTTCCAACTCCTCACAAATAACTCGTGATCTCAAATTCAGCCCCCCACCCAATGTCATCAGTCTTTCCCACAGTACATTCACAACAAAAACCTGAAGGCAGATAGTTAGAATCAGGAACATGAAAGGCTGAGATATCCCACACAAACAACAGGTTTTCAAATGACTAGGGCTTGACCATATACGCATCTAAGCATATTCACAAACAAGACAAAATTAAGATTGACTCAAGCTACTCCTGTGAATGTACTGTTGGAAAGACTGATGACATTTGGGGGTGGGATGAATTTGAGATCACATAAGCAATAATTCCTGCTTCAGAGAAATGGAGGTAACCAGCCAGCCAAGTCTCCCAGCTCTGACAAAAAATTCTACAGGTTCTTGGCTCTTGTACAACCTCAAGCTTTATCCCCACCCACCACTGAGGAAAGGGCACAATCTCACATCTGGAGGCTGAAGAGGAGAACTCTAAGAACAGTGAAGCTTCCTGATTATATGTGAGTTTGTGATGTAATCAGATTTTTCCTTTATTTTCATTTTGCTTGAAAATCCTTAGAGAGGTGAGGGAGAGAGGGAAAGATGGGAGCTGTGGGTCAGGCCTTTAATCCCAGTGCTCAGGGGGCAGAGGCAGGCAGAACTCTGTGAGTTGGAGGCCAGCCTGGTCTACAACGTGAGTTTCAGGACAGCCAGGACTACATCCCAAGAAACTTTGTGTTGAAAAATCAAATACGAACTGATCCTAGAAAGTTACCACAGTCCTAGACCCTCAGCACACTACTTTATTGGGCATTCTGAGAGGAGAACCAGCAAGGAAACTTACATTCTGATCTTTGTAGAGGAATGATACATTTTGTGGGGAAAACAAAATTTTATTTTTAATGTTGCGTACTTACATATGGCCTAAAGAGGCCAGAAGAGGGCACCTAAAACCCTGGGTCTGGACTTAGAGGTGATTGTGAGCCACCTGACTTGGGTACTGAGAACCAAACTGCAGCCCTCCCAGGAGACAGCAGTATAGACTCTTAACCACATGGGCCTCTCTCTTGCCACCTCCTCCCCTGACAAAAACATGTTGAGATACCAGTCCCCGGGGATATTTCCCTAACCACTTAGCCACTACTAGAAAAATGACCTGGGTGCTACATAGGGTTCTTAGGAGCTTTCACACACACCTTGCCCATGGCCTGTGGGAAGTTTCCTCCCTTAGGTACCATCAAAACTTGGCTTAAGAACAAGCTCTCAGAACACCCTGAGAATTTCATACACATAAGCCCAACTTCTTGATCCTTTCATACACCTAAATTCTGACGAAAGTCACAAAGGTGTCAGAGTGAGACACAAAATCCTCAAGGGACTGTCATCAACTTAGACTTCCAATTCACATGAGACATTAACTGCACTTATCACAGTACAAAAGGCAGAAATACAAAATGAATATTATGAGTGGGTCACAGCTGTATTTCCCTCGACTTATTATCTTGGCAACACCATAGAGCCATGCCTTCTGAAACCCGACACCATGATTCAAGGAAAGCAGTGTCTCTCTGTGGTCCCTTCCATTGGTCCAACCTGCATGCACCCCAACAACTCAAAGGAAGATTTCCAGTAAATAAAGGGAGCAGTAGTTGAGAAAACCATGTACAAGGGCTTGACAACTGTGTCAAAGTTGTGATCAGCACCATGTCATTTGATACACAATGAGATGAGACCAGAAGGAAATGAAGCTAGAAGTGTAGTAAGCCAGGAAGGAGGGAAGAGCAGGGCAGATGCAGAGCCCTGGAAAAGTGAAGCAGGCAACACAGCATGAGGCCAGGCTAGCACACTGTACAGCTCAGGGCTTGGGGTTTGGTTCTTTTTCATTGTTTCTGAACACCTGGGGCTTGGACAGACCAACTTCTCATTTCACAAGGGGAAATAGGAGCCGTACTTTCAACTCACGAGACTTACACGTGGTCATGAGTTTTAAGTGAGCTAGCAGGAAAGGAAGAAAAATAACCGAAACCCAGACTTCAGTGGATCACCTTCAGCTGGAGCTGAGCCTCGTTGTGCCTTCTTGAAACAAGAGAAATTAGTGCCCATCCACACTTGCCTCTTCTGCAGGACTTGATTTGTGGAAGGTGGCTACAAAGGCCGGACTGAACACAAGAAAAATGGATCAAAAGAGTCATCTGGTAAAGAACATCTGTATTTCCCTCTAGAGTCAGGCATCAGAACAACCACCATCAGCACACACACACACACACACACACACACACACACACACACACACACCTATACTCATTCATATACATACTCATACATGCACACACACTCATGTATACTCACTCACATACATGAATATACACATACTCAGATATACATTCAAACACACACACTCACACATGCTCACACACTCATATATACACACACACACTCACAATGCTCACACATGCTCTCACACACACATACACACTCACACACACTCACAATGCTCACACACACTCACTCACACACACACACACACACACACACACACACACACCCCACCCCTTCTCATTCCACTTGGATTTTTACAAATGCCAAGTTCCAAAGTCCTGCCCCCTAAGTCTCTGTTACCCATTCCCTTTATAAACTAAAACCCGTGTATAGTAGATCAATTCAAGACTCACTTGCAAAACCAAAACAGAGCCAACACATAAGCTTAATTTTAAATGTTTCCAGATTGTCAGAATCTCAGAATTCAAGCAAAAACTACATTTGACTTAGGGAGTCTTCTTCTCAACCACCCAACCCCCTCAGCTTCCTGGTGTAGGAACAACAGGAGGTCAGCAGACCATGGAGAACAGGTGTCAAGAACTGGAAACTCGTCCACCCCTAAATAATTAAAAGCACTGGAGACATTCTTCTGTTTCATGAGCCCTTCGTACAAGCAGAGAGCTCTCTGAAGAGGGAGCTCTCTGAAGAGCTCACTGCTTAGATGCTTTCAAACTGCCAGAAGAAACAAAAGTTCCTTGGAACCTGGGGCTCAGTGAGACATGAGCATCTACAGGACATGTACAATCACCCCAAATCTGAAACTCTGTCCCCACCTTCCTGTCACTCACCCAAGTCCACTGCAGTCATGTGCTCAGTGCAGAGAATCAGAACAGCCAGACAACCCCTTGGAAAAGTGCCCTTAATCTTGATGTTTCTTTAAAGCCACCATAAATCACACCCCCTGCCAATCTTGTTGTGTTTTATAAACTGCAAGGACAAGCTGAGAGTCTCTGACCCAACGTTCTCCTAGTAACAAATGTAAAAAAAAAAAAAAAAGAAAGAAAAAGAAAAGAAAAATCTACTGTATCTCAGTACTGCTTGACCCCTTAAACAAGGCTCTTCAAATATATTGACTGCCATATTCTCAATTTCTTGTTTGATAATAGAGAGTGATGTTCTCTTATGACTAACTCCCTGCAGCCAACGCCAGCGTCAGTCTAGAAACTGAAAAACGCCCATTGTGTTAGATGAGGGTGACCTGTCTTCTACCTACCATCACTAGCATTCTCCTGGGCTCCATTTTCCCCACAACATGTCCTGAGCTCATACCCTGCTAACTTGCCAGCTCCTACTAAGTCCTAGCTCCTGCTGTAACACACTGGCACCCAAAGAGGTACCCTGACCAAGCCATAAAGGAAGCCTCTTGACATGGCCTTCATGATCCACAGTAAGGGCTGAACCCAGGCAAGCCCGGGGCCTGGCTTGCCTTCAGGAAATTCCGGGCTGTCTACAACAGCTGTGCTTCGAGTAGTACAACAAATTCACTTACTGAATGACAACAGCTTTATTGGCAAGCCAATTCAATTAAAGCCCCTGCATCCAACAAAGTCTCCGGCAGCCCACTCTGCATAAAGAACATGGAATCGTGCCTACATTTCCCTGAGTGCCCTCAGCCCTGGCTGTCCCTCCCCATGAGCGGGAGAGGGATGAATGAATTAGACGTGGATGATGGTAATTAATGGCTGGCTGTCAGAGAGTCATTTTGGAGGCTCAGCCGTTGAAGACTCCATATTAAAGACTGAATCCCAGCACAAACTGACCAGGACACACAAAGCCCAGCTTTCTAACTGGCGGGAGTGTCAGGGCACCTGGGGCAAGAAGGGAGGGGGACCCAGAACAAGGGTAAACAGGCTTGGAAAGGAAATAGACCAAGCATCAGGCAACTTGCATTGATCAATGCTTTTTATACTATTGATATATGAATAATATGTTCATTTTTCATTTTTACAGAGTATGTCCTTTAGGCTACCATTACAGCAAATGCGCTTCAGAGTTCTGACATGAGCTTATTAGAAAGTGGAAGAGGAAAGCTGACTGTATAGCTATAAACAAACACATTTTCTCATAAATATACATAGCAGATCCTTTTTGCCTTCAGTAACAGATGTAAACTGGGATTTTTCTCAATCCCTGGCCCAGCCTTGCCAACCAATCATTTGGCAATTGAGGTCCATGGAGGAGGACTATGGTACCTGTTAACAAGCTCTATGAACTTCTCACTTACACAGATCCAGGCCACTCACTTTGCCAGTAGCCACTGCTACCAGCAAGGGCAAGTGCAGGCTAACCACTTAGCAAGAGATAATGATCCCATTATTGGGACTGAACTGTCCCTTATCGGAACACAATGCCATGTGCACAGTTTGAACCATCAGAAGAAGCTAGCTACTGAGGGACCAGACAGATCCCTCTCTAACAGTTCAAATGGTGTGGGAAGCCAGGTTCCTGACTTGCTTGTCTTGAGGGCCCCCATGACTGTCTTGGCACCGCAGAAGAATATGCTTCTTTATCTCAAGAAATTCCAGGTAGAAAATCCTGCCTAAGACTGATGGAGAATCCTCAGAATGTCAACTGTGAACATGACTCCAAGATTCAAGGTTCAGGACAGATGCCAATGGGACCAGGAAGCCGCTCCAGCCGTCCTTGGTGAGAGTGATTTTGCTCCCTCTCACCATCCTGTCGAATGTTTGGTGGGCCTGAACCATGCACTTAACCCGTCCCTTCTTCTTCTGCAATCAGATGTCTTTTGTCTGTTTCCCCACAGACAGGAGCATCCTGGGAGCCAGTCTCCAGCTCCTGGATACAGTGGGAACTCACTAAGTCTAAGTGGAACTCAATGGCCCTTGCAAGATGGCAATGCCTTGGCAAAACCTCAGGCAGAGAGTTATGTAGGACCTCAGCATCACCCTGCAGCCATCAGGAGTTCACTGCCGTTTCTCCGCTGTAGCCACCAAATTGGTTGCCCACTTTAATTAGAACAGAGGCCAGATGTCTGGCCAGCTTGCTGGGACAGGAAGAGCTAGTAAGCTGGTGGAGTTTCCCAGCTGGGGGCCCAAGAGGTTCACTTTGTGTGGTTTGGTCACCTTCCCGTGCATACTTCCTTCCCCCTTGCTGGCCTCCCCTTAGCCCCCAACCTGAGGGCAGCTGTCCCTTTTATCAGCAAAAGCCCTTTCCTGACAGCACATTTGTCCTGCATGGTGTTTTACCCCATCCAGGGAGTCAGTGACCAGAGGCATTTGCATCTTTGATCACTGGAAGGGCGGAGCAGTTGTACCTGTAAGGATGCTGTAGACGCTAAAAATCCCCTTTTAGAAGCCTGCCATCCACCAAGTAATGAAATCTAATATCTAAAGGCTATGACACCCGTTCATACTAGATTTCATTAATCAATGTTGTCATGGAAAAGATAAATCCTTTATGCATGCCTTTTCCCTGATTTTTCCCCCATTTAAAAAAATGCAATGCTTATTTTCTTTTCCTGATATTCATCCGCGGAGACCCACTACTGGGCACCCCAGTTCCTGACCTCCACCAACTCGTTCTCTCAAATTCTCAGAGTGAATGGGGTTACAACTGAAAAGGGGGGGGGATAGAGAGGCTTCTCTTGTTAATCTTAATGATATCTTGAATTAGCCCTTATAACCTGAGACAGGCAGACAGACAGATAGACCAACAGACTATTTCATAACAGCAAGCCTGTACTTGGAGATGAACAACTAAAATATCATGCCTCCTGAATATTACAGAGGATCACAGCCTATTCTTTGACACTCACAGTGTGCCATGCTACTAACACTGACCAAGTCAAGTATGCCACAACTACAAAAGTCACACCTCACTGAGTAGGTTCCACTGATGTCCTGACTAAAGGTGCTGAACAAAGACCATGCATGCTGCTCTCTGGCCATACCCTGGCACACACCCCCACATCTGTATACAGAGTTAAAACTGCAATAAGGCAATGAAGCCCCACACCACAGAGCCTTGCGTGATGCAAAGAGGGGTCCAAATAACACACGAAGGGCTAGGAGCAGAGCAGAGGCAGTTGGTAGGGCATCTGAAAATCCCGGAGCCCCCGAATGTGCTGACACTTCAATGCTCTATGTTTCTCTCAATCCATAAGATAATAAAGGTCTTCCATTAAAAATAACAATCATTTAGGGCAAACTGTGTCTTCTCATTATCTTCAAATGTAGCGCACACTGTGGAGGAAACATCTTAGTTTCTGGGATGATGTTTTTAAAAATGTAACAAATAATTTTCATATAAACACCCCCAAAAATACAATTTATTATGGTATGAAACTGGAGGCAGTTGAAATGGGGAGGGCAGGTGAGAAAACTTTGATACATGGCAAGAGCCCTCCTCCACGCTGCATTCTGAGGACAAAGATCAGGTGGTGACACAGAGAATTGCACACAGGCTAAGTAGGGAAAGAAATAGAAATTTCGAGGCACTGTGCCCTCCACTAGATAAAAGTACTTGATGTGAATAAACAATCTGGGTGGGACAATATTCCTGTATCAATATTGTTGTGTGCACATGTGTGTTCTAGATTTAAAACAAGTGAAAAACCCACCAACTTTCAAAACAACCGCCTCTGGTTAAAATAGCTCTAATTACAAAAGACAAAAAAGAGCAGTAATATAAAAATATTCCAACTATATAGTAAGCCCAGATGAAGATGCTCCTCGCAGAGTTCGCTCACAGGACAGTCACCTCCCTCACTGCAATAACTCATGGCACAGACCAGAACAAGCCTCCTCTTCTGCAGATCTACACTGACTTGAGGCTTCAGGCCTCTTTCCAGACTGTTCCATTTGCCCAAATGGTTTACGTCAGGGGCGGGGGCAATGGCACTAAGGTGAGGCCTGAAGGTCAGACATCCTCTGACTCACGGGGGCAGTGGATAAGAGGTTAGCTGTTGACAGCTGCAGTGGACAGACCGGAGCAGCTACATGTGAGAGGGAAAGAGCCGGAAGAACAGCCTACAGTATGTGTGAAACTCCTCTGGCCTGTTGCAGGAGACTCCAGAATGCTGAAACAATCTGAAGTTTTGTCCTGAAGCCTTCTCTGTGCAGTTTTTGAGGAATTAAAAACTGAGGGGCTGGTGCGATGACACAGAGCATTCAGGGCACTTGCTACCAAGGTTGCCTGCCTGAATTTTACCCTGAAACCCACACTGAGGGAAAAAAACTGACTTCTGCAAATTGTCCTCCAACCACCACATGCAAACCATGGTGTGTGCACACTCATACACATAATAAATAAATAAATAAATAAATAAATAAATAAACAAACAAACATCTGAATCAGTGTGTAAGTGAATGAATACAAAAGTAGGGTGGGAAGGAAAGAGCCAGAACATTGGGGGCTGCACAATAGCTAAGCTGCATACTCTGCCTAGATGCCCATCAACCATAAGTGGAGAAGGAAAATGTGCTTTATCTATAAGGGCAATTATCTAGCCATAAAGAATAAGATCCCATCATTTGCAGCAAAAATGGATGGAACTAAAGGATATCACACTGAGTTAAATAAACTAGACACTGGAAGGCAAGTAGACATTCACAAAAGTAGATGTGAAAATAAAATCATAATTTCTAGAGATTGGAAAGGAAAAAGAAGGTAAAAGAAAATAATTTAGATTTGATCAGTGTGCTCTGTGTACATGTGTGGTAATGGCTCGATGAACATCATCAAACATGTTCAATTCACAGATGTCGATAAAAGTGGAGACATTGTTGAAAGACAATTTTGTTTCCTCATTCCAAAGTGTCTCCCATTGTCTAGGCAGAACACTTTCATTTCTTGACCAGAACCTACCTCTAAGCCATTGTCTTTGGATCCTGCATAGGAAGATTTACCTAAATCTGTCTTTTATGATGGTAACTCACAGGTACACTCTCAGGTTAGTACCACAATCAAACACAGAGACTTAGGACCACTAGCAGTTGCTCACACCACTCACTTGTAAGCATTTTCTGAACTCCATAGGAAAACTTTCAGGCCACAAGTTCCTGTGTCACAAAACAAACCTCCCTGTGATCTCAGACAACCAGAAATTATAGTCCTAGCTTGTTATAAATCCCAATAATTTTGAAGATAGTGACTTCCTCTTAGGAATTGATTCCTTACCATGGACATTTACTGACCTTATGAACCCTGACCTATTAAAATATCCACATTTCAGCTCTTCATCCAGCACTGGCTCACACGGCTTCTCCTAACAACGATACTTTAAGCTGTTTTGATAAGCAGTGAGTACAAGATACTGTCACTATCAGATTCAGTTTGGAAGGTAAACTTTACACAGTGCAAAATCTCTTAACACACCACAGTTATTTGAAGCACAGCACGGGTTTTCAAACAAGACCTTTTCTGGCCTCTCTCCAACCTCGGAGCTCTTTCTTCTTCAGAGGGCGGTGTAAGCTGTCTCAAGCAGACTCTCCTCGGGTATATGGGCCAGAGAATTTCTGCAGTGAAAATCTAGACCATGCTTACATCACAGAGAGCTAGACACAGGAAAATAAATGGGAAAAAGTTGTCTCCCTAGAACAGTGACATGTTTTCTCATGAACAAAGGTAAGGACCATTCTCATGGAGTTGCCAGTCACAACATACTGCGACAAGAACCGACATCCACCAGCTGGGGACCCAGCTCGCTCAGTATGTGCCTAGAAGAGTCCAGGCCATGGATTAGATCCCCCGTGTCCCACGAAAGCAAGAGATGACATTCTGAGGAACAAGTGTGCAGGATGACTTTTCATTTGTTTGAGGTTTTTTTGAGACAAGTTCTTTCTATGCAGCTCTTGCTGTCTTGGAACTTGCTGTGCAGCCATGCTTTCTCCAATTCACAAAGATCCACTGTCTCTTCCTCCCAAGTGCTGGGACTAAAGACATGCACATTACTTTTATAGGAGCCTGCACTACCTACACTGAAATCTCTCTCTTGGACTCTCACGGTTTTGCAAAGCTCAGTCTAAACAATCTTCTTTCAAATATAATACTTTTATTTATTCTTTGAGGCTTTTACATATGTATATAATATATTTTAATCTTGCTGTCTACCTGCTCTTCCACTCCAACTCCACCCAACTTTCCATCATATTTGAAAATAGCAAGTCTGTGTGGTGCTCCCCATTTGTACACTGGTATGGGGTCATGAATTCATCTGTCAACAGCTCCTCATGTGTCCTCCCTCATCCACACTGGAATGCAGACTGGCTTCACCTTGCACAGGTCTTGTTAATTTATGAGCACAGTGGACCTGTCATGTCCCCAATTTTTTAAATCGTCCTGTGGAAAGCTAGCCTTCTCTATGGAAAGTTAAGCTTACTTGGGGTCAAGGATGTTGAAAGGATGTATGGAGTTGTTTGGACACTTAAGTGTCTAATCTAGTGGTGGCCAACCTTATGTTTTTAGATTATCAGTGGAGAACACACACACACACACACACACACACACACACACACACACACTACCATGTCACAAGTAGTACTTACAGAGCACTTTGAGAAGGTACTGATATAATCTAATAGCTGTAGAGACCCCATAAAGTTTCCCAAAACACATAACCCATTAGCAATGGAGATGAGTTGTGTCCGTGTTTGCAGATGCTTGCTATATCCTGTTGCCCTGTGAAACTGTAAGAAAATCAGTTGTAATGAGGCCGGCATGGGATGGGATGCCCCAAGCTATGCAGGGCAATTTGGAACCTGCAACAGGCATTGATTGGTGAAGTCAGAGAAGAAATCTAATTATGCACAGCCATACCTATAGCTTTGTCCACAGGAAGCACAACAGCAAAATTCCCTGAAACATTTGCATCTGGCCCACTATGCAGACGAGACTGTCAGCCCTTCATCCCATATTCCAACCTGGCCATTTCTCAGACTTCCCCAAAATGAGTCTAATATCTATGCTGCCTATCTTTCTGATTTTAGTTGAAATGACATTCTCCAGAACCTTGGGCCCTATCATGTATGTGTGCATTCCTTGTAGATTGTGAACAGAAACAACACAAAGCAGATCCTCTTCTAAAGGAGAACTGAACAGCAAAGAACTTCTCAAAACAACCAGAATCACAAATTTATTCCTAGAAGCATACGGAGGGCTGACTTGGCCTATAGAAACAGAACAGAAATAAGCCTTTTAGAAGGCACTGGGGACATGTTCCACTTGGTGTTGGCAGCCCCATTGTCTTCCCACAGCCAAGACCGACAACAGGGAACACAGGTTTCTCAAGGCCCCTTAGCCCTGGTCAGAGCCAACACATCTTATAATTTCAGGGTCTTTCTGTGGCTCCGCTCCCAGCTATCCAAACACAGGATACTGACATCACTTCCTGTGGCCAGCAGTCACAGAACGCCCTCTATACTGGATCCCAAATCATGAATATTCTGCCTGAGTCTGATGTTTTATGTTGCACTCCTTTGGGTTCTTTGCTCCAGATGGAATTTGTAGAAAACCAGGCTCCCTTCAGGGGGCATTGAAGGGTAAAGGAAGGTGGGATGGGGACCCCAACTCCTTCGGGAGGAGCAGTTGCCCTTTTGTCTGACTGAAATCCTACAGCAGGCTTTGTTTCGCTGCTTTCAAAATGGAAGCATGGGGCATGAAAATGAGCCTTCTGGTTTCCTCGCTTACAGGTAAGGAGAACTTCGTTTGCCTTGCCCTGCCTCAGCCGCCAGCCCAGGAAGACAAATGAGAACCTGCCTCTGGTCCGAGGGCTCCTTTGGGCTGCTTGGAGTCGGATAAGTCTCACCCTGTAACAGGATCCGGGAGCAACTTCTCCTGTCCTACAACACTGACCGGAAGTGCCACTTCCAGATCTACCCCATCATTGGCCTCTCCTGGGACATCCGTAGTGACAGCAAGACTGGCTGCTTAGGGTCCCCAGCCTGCTCTACAAGCTTGCTTAACCCTCCAGCTTCTAGATAATACCGCATTTACAAAAATCTGCTCCAGCCCAGGTGCCCTTTTAACGAACAATTCTCAGAAGTAACTCACCACTGAGGGACACTTCGGTGACACCGAGGAAACAGGTACATAAGGCACCGTGGTCCTCAGGGCTAGTTGCTGAGTCTCCATCACTTGGGATGTATTCTTGCATCTCTGAGGCTGGTGATCCTGTCAGAGATTCTAAAAGGAAAACTTGCTCTTCCTACTGAACAACATTTAAACTCATGGCTGATAGCCTGGTAAAGTTTCAAGCTGTTCTTTGTGGGACTTACTGTAAGCAGGAGGCCCGGCCATCCAAACACATACCATTAAGAAATGGCAACAGTATGTCAGTGTGTGGAGAAAGTGTTTAGGTCCAAAAACTTTTTATAGCCTGTTGCTCTAGGCTACTTGCTTTTTACCAGTTGCCCCCAGATGTGGTCAGTTCTGTTCCATGGACCAAATTGCACCTCTAAACATCTGGCAGAGAGTCCCTGGGTTTTCCCAAGACTTTGTCTGAAGCCCAGGCACAAGGATTCAACTCACACAAGAACCGGGACCTGTCAGAATGGTGTTCACCTGGAGTGTGGGGAGAATTCCTGAGAAGATTTGGATAGCTCTAGCTCTGAGACCCAGAACTCAGTCTAATCATGGAACAGAGTGAACCAGGGCTAAGGCAGGCATCAAATTAACAGGGACATGCCAAAATGAGAAGACAATGGAAGGTGGCCTTTCATGGAAAGAAAAGAAGTGGGCCACAGAGGGGGCAGAGAAAGAATGCAAAGAGATTTTGGAAGAATTGGGAATATAGTACGTGGTGAATTTCAGATATAAAGTATGTGCTAATTTTTTGAGGCCTGTTAATAAGCATGTTGTGTTTATGTAAGAAAGTGTCCTTGTTTCTAGAAAATACTACAGAAATTTACATGAGTGTGTGCGTTGTATGTATGCTTGTGTGTGTGTGTCTGTTTGCATGTGTTATGTGTCATTTGTCTCTTGTGTCTTGTGGTGTCTGCTTCCCGTATGACCATGTGACATGCCTCTGCTTCGCTCACTACCATGATGAAAGCCACCAAGCACGCCTTCATCACAATGATAGACAGAACTTCAGAAAGCATACTCCAAAACAAACCTTTCTTTGAGTTGCTTCTGCCGGATACTTTGTCACAAGACAAGAAAAACTACGTATTTTTTCTTCTTAGAAATTCACTTTTACAGCCTTCCTTGCTCAAATGAGAGTGACTTTCTTCCCAAACTAGCGTGTCATATAAACACCCACATACAAACATGCACTCGTTGCTTAGAGCTATATTTTCAAAGCACCACATTTTACATGTAGCACTTCCCAGAACATTCTGGACACAGTGCCCCAGAGTGGCCAAGTCTTACACATGTGTCTATCGAGCATTTGACCTCCAAGAAGTTGCTTATTCAAACAAGCAAAGGATACTTTTCACTTCTAGTTATTTTAAACTAACATCCATTCTATTCTAGGTAGCCATATCCTCCCATTTGAGCCCCAAAGACTAGAAGATAAGGTCAGAACACAGGAATTTACTTTTGGTCTCACCAGTCAAATGTCTACCTGTGTCCCTCCAGCCTCCTTTGGGGCTGCCACTTCAGTGTCCCACAGGACTGAGGAAGCAGCACTCAGGAAGAGCTCCCTGAGAAGATGCAGGAAGGGCAGGGCAGGGAAGACAACCTGTGTGGTAAATTTGTAACAAAGGCTTCAGCCAATCCCACAGGGATTTCAAGGGCAATGTTCTCCTAAATTGGCACACATAAAGACCATGGATCCTGTTTTCCTGTACCCACATCAACTAATTGGATATATCATGCCCTCTCAGAGAGGGATCGAGATTGGGTAAGGCCACTTCCCTCTGCCCGGGCTGGCTGTGGAAAAAGCACAGCGGGAGAGGTTGGTCCCCAACACCACAGGGAGGAATGATCATCTGAATCATGAGCCTGATGCTAAGCGCTCTTTATACTCCAGGGTCCTCGGACGTTTTGAATCATCGTCTCAGAAAATACAATTTTTCTAGAAAGTTTGAGAAACAAAGGGAGAGGAGACTTGTAAAAACCTACCTCAATGTTGACACAGCTTCTGAGTCTGAAATGCCAAGACTCAGATTGGATGTTCCCAGCTTCTAAGAATGCACTGTTCTATCTACCTGGGCAACCTTATCCAACACCACTGCCCCTAAGAAATCACTAGGACGGCATTCCCCTTCTCTCTGGCATGGAGGGTGGAACTCCACTGGAGAAACCTCGGCTGGGTGTTTGGAGAGAGAAAAAAACAAAACAAACTTTATTTTCTTTTTGAAGTACTATAAAAACAGTTCTAAGTGGGAGGAGAGTACGGAGCAAAGTTTTCTTGAAAACCTCAAGGCCACTAGGTCCACACCTTCTGGCCACATGCCCACGGTCCTGTCCCACTGCCAGCCGCACAGACCCAGGGCTCTGAGGCACCACTCCCGGGCCAGCCAGGATGCTCAGCTCCAGCACAGGCTGGGCCTCCAGGCATCTACACTGAGCATTTGAAATCCAATGCCTTGGAATCCAGCATCAGGACCGGTGGGGAGTTGGCATGCTGTGTCTGAAGTGTCAACGCTGGTTGAATTGTCCAGCAAACCGATCGTAAGAAGCAATAACTGAACTTTCCAAACCAGACCAGCATGCTTTCCTGGGAAATCCTCCAAAGTCTTTCCAAGTGGGATGGCCAGAGCAAGAAGTCTTCAAGACTGTTCCTCCTGCTCTCAACATAGTGCAACTGTTCTTGGTGTTTGGATGATAATGCTCAATAAACAAACAGCAGGGCCCCTGGGAGAGGTGGGGTTAGAGAAACTGGAAGCTGCCCACCTAAAAGGAGCTCTGAAGAGCAGACCAGAAGAGAGCCGGGCTCCCTGCAGCACTGAGAAGGAACACTGGGACAAAGGCTGAGCCCCTTGATGCACGCGGCAGCACAATGTGGCCTTGTGCCCTAGAACACAACAGAGACCCAGAAGGTGACGATATGAGAATGAATTACGTGCTCACTCACACCTACCAGGCTCAGAGACCTGCAACCCTGACCTTAGGAAGAGGCAGCTGGAAGAAAACCGTCGTTTCAGAGATTATTTTTAAATACCTTCATCAGTGCTTTTCGTTAAAATAAAAATCATCGTATTGTGGAAACTCACTCAGGATTTTAGACTCTCCTTCACCGTTATATCTTTACACACTAACCTACTGCAAAAACATCTCTGACTGAGTTGAAACTAGAAAACCACAACTTGTGTCACCTGTCCTTACTCTACAGTCCTTGTCCTCCACAGTTATCCTTTCCAAATTTTGTACTATAAGTCTCTTTACATGTATACATTGTAGTCACATATGAAGAAGAAAGAGAGACTGGGTACAATTACTTAATATTATACATCCTCCCCCCCAAAAAAAGAGCTCAGAATTAACAAGGAACCACAGAAGTTATGAAGCTCAAAAAGAAGAAAGACCAGAATGTGGTTGCCTCAGTCCTTCTTAGAAGGGAGAACAAAACAGGGGAGGAATAAGGTCAAATAGAGGAGCAGGGATAGAAGAAAAGACCTACAGAGGCTGCCTCGCCTGGAGAACCACCCCATATGCAGCCACCAAACCCAAGCACTATCGCTGGTTCCAAGAAGTGTTTACTGGCAGGAACCAGACATGGATGTCTCCTCAGTGGCTCAGCCAGAGTCATACAGATACAGATGAGGATGTTTGCAGCTAAACAAAAGACTGAACATGGGGACCCCAATGAAAGAGCTAGAGAAAGGACTGAAAGAGCTGAAGGGTTTGCAACCACATGGGAAGAACAACATCATCATCAGCCAAGGCACTGAGGTGGAGAGGGTGACTGGGAGAAGGAACATCTTCATAGAATCAAGTTGAGGGGGAGAAGGGAGGGGAGTGGGGGGGTAAGGGTATAACATTTGAAATGTAAATACAGAGAATATCTAATAAAAATTTTAAGTAAAAAAATTATATATTTTAAGTACATTAATTTTCTATAAATTTCATGATTCCACTTTTCTTTATAGCTCCATTGTATTCATGTACCTTGTGTTTATTATTCATCTGCTGTTGGACATCTATGTTGGTTCCACTTATGGAGTTCTTTGGGAACATGTCCAGGTGTGGTGATGGAGGTGTTGGCTGGTGTCACTGAGGACAGTGTGTTGGAGGTGTTGGTGTCACTGAGGACAGTGTGATGGAGGTGTTGGTGTCACTGAGGACAGTGTGTTGGAGGTGTTGGTGTCATTGAGAACAGTGTGATAGAGGTGTTGGTGTCACTGAGGACAGTGCGATGGAGGTGTTGGTGTCACTGAGGACAGTGCGATAGAGGTGCTGGTGTCACTGAGAACAGTGCGATGGAGGTGCTGGTGTCACTGAGGACAGTGCGATGGAGGTGTTGGTGTCACTGAGGACAGTGCGATGGAGGTGTTGGTGTCACTGAGGACAGTGTGATAGAGGTGTTGGTGTCACTGAGGACAGTGCGATGGAGGTGTTGGTGTCACTGAGGACAGTGTGATGGAGGTGTTGGTGTCACTGAGGACAGTGTGATGGAGGTGCTGGTGTCACTGAGGACAGTGCGATGGAGGTGTTGGTGTCACTGAGAACAGTGCGATGGAGGTGCTGGTGACACTGAGGACAGTGTGATGGAGGTGTTGGTGTCACTGAGGACAGTGCGATGGAGGTGCTGGTGTCACTGAGGACAGTGCGATGGAGGTGTTGGCTGATGTCACTGAGGACAGTGCGATGGAGGTGTTGTCTGGTGTAGCTGTCAACCCAGGAGCCAGTGTGTTTTGTCCCCTGCCCTCCTGCTTCGCTCTCAGGCCTTTAGTTGTCTTGATTTTCAATATTTCCTTTCAGACAAATTACAAAATACCCATTTCTCAAATACATGAGACACGCATGGCTTGAGTCACAACACCAGGCCATTATTTATTGATCGTCAAACTGACCAAAGCCAGCCTACAGTCAAAAGCCTTAGGGCTCGACCAAGCAGAGGAGTCAAAAACCCACACACTAAAGACACATGTCTGCTCCTGATCCGATGACAACTGGACCTGTGAGAGTAGGGGGTTGATAAGCTAGTTCATGAGTAACCCTAAGGCACTCACGTGCTTCATCTAATTCTCTTCAAGCAAGTTGTTGAACCTATTATATCTTCTAGAGCGATAGTCTGAGTCCATGCATTTCCAAAACATTTCAAATGCATCATAGCACCCAGTTCACCTGGAAGCACTTTGAGGATTTATATATGTTCATTTCACAACTGGACAGAGGTGGTGCACACCTCTAGTCAGATCGCTGTGAGTTTGAGGATACCCTAGTCTACATGGAGAGTTCTAGGGTAGCCAGGGCTACACAGAAAACCCTGCCTTGAGAACATACAGTGAAGCCAAGGTTCACCATAGCTTTGATGAATCTAAAGTCCCATAGCTTAGTTGGTCCCATCTTTCTCCACTAAGTTCTTTCAACTGTGTTAAAGATCTAACGCCACTGAAGACCAAGCTCAAATGGAAGGCTGGGAAAAAATCTAGATCTAGACCATCTAACCAGGGAGCATTCATCCCCGGTGCTTCAAAAGGCCCTATAGCCAAGTGCAAGAGAATGTCGGTTTCCATTACTTAACCAAACAGGATCTGTGCCGTGCACATTCCAACCATAAATCAGATTTGGTGAATCATGAAAAACGATTGTTTTCCAAGCTTTTATCTGTTCTGCCTGACTCTCAGACCACTAGTTTAAACTCTCAGGAATCCCAAGATGCCAGTGGTCAGCTTTTGCAATCCAAGCCCTATGGAGTCAGAAGCCTGGGTACCCAATGTGAACATATTTGTCCTGCCCTGATTGTATTAAAACTGGCCCTCCCAGTCTCATGACTTTTTATATTTGGAAGCAATTCACTCTTGGCTAGATCCCCCATGAGGTAAGAGCCGTTGGCATCTCCTCCTGACAGACAGCAAAACTAACTCCTTGGGAGCTGAAGAAACCGAGTCAGTGTCAGAATTGTGATTTGGACTTAAAGTTATAATTTGGTTTCCAACTCTGAGCTGCAGACTCTGGAGCACTCACAGGTAAATGACAAGACATTAGGGGTCCCGCTGAAGGCTGGAGGACACGATGTTGGTTGTTCTGTGTGATATTTTTAAAGTCTCACCAGTACAGCTTCATTCTTGGAACTCAAGAAGACTCCATCATGAAAAGATAGTCTCCTTTGAGGGCAATGTCTAGGACTCTTATTAATACAGTACTAGCAGAAAAGAGGTGACACCGGGAAGCTGGCTTAGGAGCACCCCCGGAAAACCATGGCAGTCCCAGGAGGAAGAGACTGCATGGATAGAAGAGTAGGAACAGTTTACACCTGCACCCCTGCTCCAGCACTTCCCAGTGTGGGACACATTCCATTAGAGAGTATTCTGCTGACCAAGTGGGGACCAGTGAAAATATAGGGATGAGTGGATGATACCAGGAGGTCAGGGCCTGCCTTTCCTCTGCTCAGTTGGCAAGTCTGTTCGTTTTATCTCTTGGTCCTCTCCCTAGACCATTGCTTATCCCAATATAAAGGCCTCACATAGCAATAACAATTCTCTTACCTGTAGATGAGCAGGCCCAGTCTTTCTACCCCCCTCCTTGCCACAACCACCCCACCAGAGACTCTGGAGACAGGACACCCCAGTTATTCCTCTTCTCGCACTGTCTAATGCTCAACTCTAATGTCCCTGCTCCTGGCACTTTATTTTAGTAGTCTATTATATTTACACCAGTCTTGACCACTAAAAGGCCTATGTGAAGAAGACAGAGTGTTAATAAAAATATATGTGGGTAAGTAAACAGAGAAATAACACTAACAACAAAGCCACAGTTAGTGAGAACAGCAAGAATCATTGCAGCAAGGTATAGAGTGCACGCTCTATGCCCTGTGTTTTGCTGGCACCATGACATTTTCTCGGCTTGTATTCAAGGCTAGTGCATCATACAGATATCTTAGACTTTGAGGAAGTAGTAAGTAGCATGAGCGAACCAATCAGAAAGTAGTGGTGCCTGACTCCATCATGAAACATGTCTTTCTCCAAAATGCACTCTTAAGTCCTGCCCTGGACTTTAATCTACTCCACCACCCAGAAGGCTTAGATCAAAGGAGCTGTTTTTCTTGTTTACCTACGAATATTTGCTAAATCAGCATGTTACTTCTGTTATGAGTTCGGCTAACTTCAAAGTCTGAGGGAAGAGAGCCCACAAGATCACCCTGACTTCACACACTCAGTGCATACACCGGGACATGCAGAATGATCACATATCACGAGTGGCTACAAATGTGGGGGTTCCCCACAAATACTTCAGTAATTCACTAGATGCATACAGAACTCAAAAAGCACTATATTTAGGTTAAGTTTTACTATAGCAAAAGAATGTGAATTTAAATCATCCAAGGGAAGAGACAGAAAGGGCGGAGAAGACCAGCTGCCAGGTTCCTGCTTTCACTCTGTCCATGCTGTCATGTGTCCTCTCCTCTTGGCCACATGACTGCTAATCATGGAAACTCATGCAAGTCTTCAACGACCTGAGATTTATTGGGGCTAAATCTGGGAGTACCCAAATGCTTGCCTTTTAGCCTCCAATTCACAGTGGAGACTCAGGCCAATACTCTTGGTCCCTGGTACCTCCAAAACTTATTGCTGACATGCATCCCAAAGCCCCTGTCGTAAGTCAGATTGTTTGACTGCCCTGTGGCCCTGGCTCCCTGAAGAGAAAAAGACAAACTTCTAACAGCGTGAAAAAAAGATTGAAAGGGCCACATGGCTTCATCCCTGTGTTCAGGTTGATGACGGTCTACACAGTCAGGCTCTAGAATGTTTATCAAAAGGTTCATGGCGGTGAGAACAAGACAAGGAAAGAACTGATGAGTCTGTGTTTCCTGCTAAGGACACACACGGTACCCCATATACTGACCCCAAATCCTATTTGTCTCCCTGAAGGTTCCTACAGGCCTGCCACATAGTGGGCTGAGGTTAGGGACTACCAACATCTCTCAACAATCAGCAGCTCAATATATATTCTTCCTTTCTTCCCTTCAGCCTTTAGTGATGGCAAGAAAGCAATTCTTCTCCTCCAGACTCCATCTATAAAAGTCTATGGGTTTCTCCTGAGGTCTCTGGGATTCCAAGTCCACCCCTCAGAGTCAGCAAAAGAGCCGCCTGTTCCAGAACTGTAGCTCTGTTCACGGGAGGATTGCCTCCAAAGAGAATCAAACATTCTTGTTAGCAACACCGGCACAGCCAAGACAACAGTACAGCCAAGAAGAAGGCTATCTCTACTCTACCCAGCAAGCTCCCTGACTGTCGGGTCTCCCTTTTACTCTTCACAAATAAAAAGTTAGGTGTAGAATCTTGCTGCTTAGGGTGTGGCCCAGTGACCAGGTCAGAACACCCCTTGAGAGTGTTTTAGAAATGTGCTTCAGGCCCATGATAGTCATTGCATTCAGTTCTGCATCAGAACAAGATGCCCAGATGATTCACAGAACACTCCATGCCCATCATTGTGATCCTCAAGAGGTACAACTTCCAAAACCTCAGGGTTGAGGTACCTCTCACAATTGAGGAACCCCATGCTCTAATCAGTAGTCACAAAGTTGAGTCCCAGAAGACGCCTGTAAAACCAAAATCCCTTGGACAAGCAACATTGGGACCCAGGAGCAGGCTCATTTTTCCATAGACTGATGTGCTGTGTGAGCCAACTGAGGTCTTAAATGTAAACCCTCCTGAGCTCCGACCTAAACAAGGAGTAATTATGGGCTTGCTTATTCCTTCAGATGCAGGGCTTTGGCTGGTGGGCCCTCTGCAAGGTTCTGCAGGAGGTCTTATTTCTGACTGGGAGGTGGAGGAACTCTGGTTAACCAGAGCAAACCCAGTTCTGAGGGGCAAAGTTGACATACCACTGTAATTACACGTAGGTTGACCATATTTACTGGAATACTCTCATTCTAGAATTTCAAACAAAGACTGAACCTAGAAAAACTTGCCACTAAAGAGAAGCAGGTTGTCCCGAGTGATTTATGGAGGAACATGGGGAAGGGAAGAAAGAAAGAATTATCAGAGACTCACATGTACTTCCTTTCCCCCGCCTAAGCTCAGAACAGCCAGTGACCACGGCTTTCCCACCCTCCTCAACGGAAGAGCCTCAAACACTGATGGCGTTTTCTTCTGAAGACATGCTATTCATATAGTCACATCAGATCCCATAAACCCATTCAGATTCATCAGAAGAAAGCTGGAAAAAGTATTGTCAGGAGAAGATTCCTTTTCCTCCCTTCTGCCTCCTTCCCCGACCCTGTCCCTTCTCCACACATACTCCTTGTAACAGCCACCTACAAATTCCACCTACAGAATTCCAAATGAACAGAAAAGTAACCAAGGCAGATGTGTCTACTGAAAATCCAGAATAGGCTAGGTATCCCTTGCCTCAGGATGTTCCTGGGAGCTTCTGAGTTTTTTAGTAACTACTGGAAGTATGTAGCCTTCAGGTATATCCCATGTAAATGTGTAATTCTAACAGAAAATGGTGACATCTCCAACGTACAGCTGAGATCATGCATTGACCCAGCAATCAAGCAAAAGTGTCCGTTGGAAATTTAAAAAAAAAAAAAAAAAAAAAAAAAAAAAAAAAAAAAAAAAAGGCAGCAACTTCAAGAATTAAAACATTTGTATATGCCGTAAAGGTGTTCCCAGAAGAGTCACAAAGCCCTCAGAGGTCTCATGTGCTCTTACCAACCCATCCAAGCCCTGAACAGAAACACACGTGCACACATGGGCACACACACACACACACACACACACACACACCTTAGCAAAGAAAGACTTAGCAACATCTACCACATGCTTGTCAAAGAAACACAAAGATAGGAGGGCTTCCTGTCCTCAGAATTTGTGACATTAGGAAGACAAGTTCAGCCATGAGAAACAAATTGGAACAACACAAGGGGGGCTCTGGCAAGGACTGAACTGCTTTTGGGGTAGAGTCGAGCAGCTGATAGACCACTGAGTAATGGGGTCACCAGGTAGGAAGTGTGAGAATCACTGACCATAAAAATACACGCTGGGTTCTGGAAGTTGTTCTTTTGGAGCTGCCTTTAAAAACTATTTTACTGAGGAAATTCCCGGGGCCTTCACCTTTCCCGTCAAGCAGAGGGTTGCTTGCCAGCTCCGGGGCAACATTTTGAAATTTCTAATTGGAAGTCGTGGTATGTAATCGTTTGCCCTGTCTCATTGTCTGGAACTCTGAAGAGGTGGCACACTCCGGGCCAGGTGGTGCCACACAAACAGAGAACTGGTAGGCAAGTGGGCTAATTAGCCCGTTTATACACACTCAAACTACAAAAGCTGCCGCTGTTCAAAAGTCTGAAAAGGGACACAAAATCAGGGCAGGATGCAGTCCCTCTACTTCGTAGGAGAAGTCTGCCGAATGGAACATTCTGGACGTAACCAGTTAGGCACTCTCAGAGCTCTGAGCCCCTCTCCCAGCAGACTCGGTACTAAGGACACCCCTTGGGTTCTGGAGCTTACACAAAATACAGGGACTGAGCACTTAGACAAAAGGGCCTGCTGCAGGAACAGCTGGTGGGATGATGCATCCAAAGAGAAGACACCTCGAGAACGGAACGGAAGCTGTTCGGAAGTGCTGCAGAGATTTGCATCAGCCCTGACTTGGCCCAGACAGAGAGGCGGTGTGTTGGTTCCATCACTGTGATAAAATCCTTGTGCTGGCCAACTCAAAGAAAGAGATGGGGTTTTTGATGGTGGTTTTGATTGGGGCAGGGCTTGGAGGGCCATTTATTTTGTTGGTTGATTATTTGATTGGATTGTTTTGGGGTTTTTGTATTATTTAGTTTTGCTTCAAGACATGGTCTCACTATGCAGCCCTTGCTGGCCCAGAGCTCAGTGTGTAAAGCACTCTGACCCCACACTCACAGAGATCCACCTGTATCTGCCCCCTGAGTGTTGAGATTAAAGATGTGCAATCCTGCTCACCTGGCCAAGAAATGTATTTTAACCCTCAGTCTGGACATTTCCAAACAGTCACCTACCCTATTTCTTTGAGGCTTCAGCAGCACAGCACTGAAAAGCATGGGAGGAGCACTTCACAGCATAGGAGGAGCACTGCACAGCATGGGAAGGGATACTGCACAGCATTGGTGAAGAGCACTGCAAGCATGAGAGAGGAGCACTGCACAACACAAGGAGGAGCATGAGGTAGAGGAAGCCTGTTCACCCCATGGTAGGCAGAGTCAAGACAAGGAAGGGGCTGAGGTCCAAATAACACCTTCAAGAGCATTCTCAGTGACCAGACTTCCTTCCAGTAGGCCATACCCCATCAAGGCTCCATCACCTCCAGGTAAGCCCATGAAAATGTTCAAGATCAGTCACAGCAGGGTGACTAGAGGCAAAGAAGAGTGGCAGAGGGCTGCTCTCTGTGAGGACAGCAGCCTCCTTCTCTGCGCAGCCTGCTCCCCCACTCTGATGCCATGTTTCCATCTCCATCCTTGTCTGAGTAGAGAATGGAACCGCTGGCCTAAGCTCCTCAGTCTACTTGTCTCTCTGACTGGTTAAAGGATCAGCATGGGGCTGAGAAGAAAAACCAGGAGCCTTTCTCCTGAGAAAGAACTACTGCCTACTGAGTGTGAACCAGTAAAAACACCACCCAACCCCCTTTCTTCCTAAGCTGATCCCAATGGCCAATCTAGTGCTGACAATCAGAGGATCTGCAACTAATATTTGAGACATATGAGCTCTGATCGGCAGCCTCGTGGTTACCGTCTGTCCCCCACCCTGTGGCTAGATGCAAGAGGACATTCTAAGGGAAAGGAGGCTAGAAGCAGGGGTCTCTGTTTGTAATGACATAGACATTGTCCATGGCACTGTGAGGAACCGGTTCCAATGTGCCACCTGCATGGCTTGTGTTTTGCTCAGAAGATACCTCTCCGAAGGTGTCTTCAAACAGAGCCAATGAGAGTGGATTCTCTTCTACAGTCCCTC